>NC_142801.1:12455397-12471005 GCF_049724085.1 Artemia sp. Qi Xiang Cuo
TTGACTCTTTACGCTAAAGTTTTTTATTGTTTTAAAAAATAAAGTTGTGAGACAGAGTCAAACTTTAGCGTAAAGAGCGAGGCGTTGAGGAGGGGACAGCCCCTTTCATATACGGAATAATTTCTGTTCGTTTTAAGTTTTAATGTCGCTCCTTACTTTCAGTTTAAAAAACTTGTTTTTTTTATTTAATTTCTGATCGTTTTTTAGTTAATGCAGCTTTTATTTGCATAAAAATTTTACTTTTCTTTTGCTAAATGGATGTCTTTACAAATTAACTTACGTAACTAACTTCTATATTCGTATATTTTTCTTCTGGCAAAAAATACAAAGTTGCAGATTTTTGCAGATATGAGCTTGAAACCTATGTAATAGGGTTTTCTGATACGCTGAATCTGACGGTGTGATTTTCATTAAAATTCTTTCACTTGTAGGGGATGTTTCCCCCTCTTTAAAAAATCGAGTAAATTTTCTCAGGCTCGTAGCCTTTGATGAGTAATACTAAACTTAATAAAATTTATATATTTAGGATCAGCATTATAAACACATTCTTTTGATACATTTATTGACATCAAAATTTCGTTTTTAAAAGTTTCGATTACTATTGAGCCGTATCGCTTGTTTTTTTATTGTTTTTTTTATTAGGTATATGTTATTACTTATATGAAGGGGTTCTCCCCTTAGTCAATACCACGCTCTTTACGTTAAAAGTTAAAAACAATTTTGATTCACGAACCCCTGAATCACAAAGGTCGTTTAATTAGAATAGATAGCTCTTTTGAAAGCACTAAAAAAAAACTGTAGCGTAAAGAGCGAGGTATTGACTTGGGGGAGAACCCCCTCACATACGTTATAATTTCTGTTCGTTTTAAGTTCTAATATTCCTTCTTACATTTCAGTTGAAAAAACTTGTTTTTTTTTTATTTAACTTCTGATCGTTTCTTAAATAATGCTTGGAAATCCGGCGCCCCCTTCATAGAAATGTCCCTTACCCCAAATAAAAATCCTCCATGAAAATATTCTCCAGAGTAATCCCCTCCTCTAGCCCCCCTCCAGAAAAAATCCTTCCTGAAAATGGTTGTATACTTCCCAATAACCAATAATAATGCTGGCAAGTCCGGCGCCCCCTTCATGGCAATTTCCCTTCCCCCCTGACAACTTCCTTCCTGGACCGATCCTGCCCTTTTTCCCCCGAACCGCTGCGTCCCCCCCCGACCCGAACAACTCTCCGCTGAAAAAGTCTGTATACTTCCCAAAAACCAAAACAATATGTTAACATTGAGTAAAGTTCATAACTTTCAGCCCTCCCCCTGGGGACTTTGGGGGATCAAGTCATCCTAAAAGACATTTTTATCATATTTTCGACCATGCTGAACAAAATGGCTATCTCAAAATTTTGATCGGGTGACTTTGGGAAAAAATGAGCGTGGGAGGGGGCCTAGTTGCCCTCCAATTTTTTTGGTCACTTTAAAAGGGCAATAGAACTTTCAATTCCCATTCTAATGAGCCCTTCCACGATATTCTTGGACCACTGGGTCGATACAATCACCCCTGGGGAAAAAAAAAAACAAAAAAACAAACAAACAAATAAAAACGCACCCGTGATCTTTCTTCTGACAAAAAATTGAAAATTCTACATTTTTGCAGATAGGCGCTTGAAACCTCTACAGTAGGGGTCTCTGATACGCTGAATATGATGGTGTGATTTTCATTAAGGTTCTATAACTTTTAGGGGGTCTTTCCCCCTTTTTTCGAAAATCAGCCAAATTTTCTCAGGCGCGTAACTTTTGCCTTCCAATCACTCTTCCTTTTTTAAGAAGGAAAATCGAAGTCATTGTAGATTCAAGGCCTTGTAGAGAGGAACGAAAACATTGGACATGAAAGTCACATAGAAATCTTTGGGCATCGTTAATATCTTCAACACAGATATCCCGGGCTCTAGGGGGTTCTGTCGACCCCGATTGTTATCTGATTTTTGGACTATTTCGAGCGAAGTGGCTATCTCCCCCTTTATCCCCACCCCTCCATTTGAAAAAAAGTACTTAAAATACCACATACTCAGTCGTTGGATGAGATGGTATTGACTTGCTAAAAACAGTGTATAAAAGCTGTCCCCTTTTAATGTACCACCCCGACTCTATGCAATCAACACCAGAAAATATAATTATAATTGAGAAAATGATGAACAATCTTGCTTGGGGCGCAGATTCCATCATCCCTACAAAAGTTATTCCGAAATTATTGTTAGGTTGGATTAAAAATTTCAAGAATCATTACCAGGCCTACCAGGAGCACAATTGTTTTGTAGGAGGAGATGATTGAACTAAAGGAGACTTTCTCCTAAGAAAATGATACGGATTACCTCATGGGAAACAAATAAGCACGCCTCTGAAATCCTTATATATGTACAAAAAAAAGAAAGAAAAGGATGCCAAATTGGAATATTAAGCCTTTGCAATGTATCAAATGCTTAGATCTAACGATTAAGGAGCAGACGAATGGGTACCCTCTATTATGTGTGGAATATTTCTAGTTCATTTTGAGTTTTAATGTTGCTCCTTACTTTCATTTGAAAAACTAGCTTTAAAAATTTGATTTCCGACAGATTTGCTAATAAGGCATTAAATTTTCCCCCTTTCTCACTGTGGAACAGTACCCTTGCCAATAAAATTCATCCCACAAACTGCTTCTAAAACTGAGCTCATGATTATTGAGCAGCTTTTGGATCTAAAAGAGAGGCTTTGCCCATGCTTTACTCGAACAGGACCACATGTAAGGTACTTGGACAAGAAGACAATGGGAATGTTTCGACTTTTTTTCTCAGAGCCGTAAAAATTTTTTTCGAAATTTTTAGTCTATCCCAGGCTAATCGGTGTGAGTTCTGATCTCCATTATAATATACTGTTGGTAATTGTGGTGATATGGTTGACCTATGATCTATTAATGATGCTAGTCGGCACGTAAGTTTGATCGGCTACAAGAATCAACAGTCATTTAAACCAATCGTCTTGTTATTGGGGCTTTTCTAGCAAAATACCGAGGAAAGCTAATGTCACTTGGTAAAGCATCTTTAACTTCTAAAAACATAATTAGAAGAGACATAAAAGAAGTTTGACAACAATGTTTATACATTATATGAAAAGAAAATTCAGTAAATTTTGACCAAGATGTAGTTCCAAAAACCAAAGTGACGCATATAGAACACCTCTATCTTTAACAGAATTATTTGATTATTCAACCAAATAAGCTTCCTCCAAAGTTTATACGGCAACATTTTCCAAAAAAAAACGTATATGCCCCGGGCCTAACTTACACCTCTTGCCCCAGGGGTTTTTATCAACCCCAAAGGCATTGAGATATAATATTTGTACTATTTTTAGCACAATGGCTATGTCAAATTTTTGATCATATAATTTGGGGAAAAGAAGGCAAGGGGGGTGCTGCCATCTGATAATTTCTTAATCTTAAAATGGAGAACTAGAAATTTCAATTCCCAATCAAATAATCCTCCTCCAAGGTTTATACGACCATCCCCTTTCATAAAACATTATATGCCCCTGGGGACTAACAGACAACTCTTCACACTGGGAATTACGGGGCTTTATCAACCCCAGACCTTGCTATATGATGCATGAATTATTTTAAACAAAATGGCTATCTCAAAATTTTGATCGAATTCATTTGAGAAAAAGGGCGTGGGAGGGCTACTTGCCCTCCGATCACTTTAGACTCTTAAAACGGAAACTAGAAATTTCAATTTTTAATCCAATGCACCTCGTCCAAAGACATACGACAACACCTCCCATGAAAACCCTATACGCCCCCAGAGCCTAGTTTACAACACTTGTCCCGGGCTCTAAGGGGTTGTGTCGACCCCCAAGTATTTGTTATCTAATGTTTGGACTACTTCAAGCGAAGTGGCTCTTTTAAAATTTTGGTCAGATGCATCAAGGAGGCACACTTGTGCCTCTATAAAGAGGCGACCCACCACAATGTTAAGCGATTTCAGGTCCTAGAGGTCGCAGAGAGACGGCGGTAATCGCATTTTGTAGCCCAAGCTCAAACTAAGAAACTTGCAAAATTTCATCCTCCTCCGACTTTATCTTCATGGGGTAAACTGGGCCGGAGGTTTGGACCCTCCCACCCCAGCCCTCCTTTGGCGTTGTCCGATTGGGCTGAAATTTAAAGGCTAAGCTTTCCTAGGGCCTGGGAGCTAATCCTTGAAATTTTAGCTCAATCCGATCATTCCTTCTCTATTTTCAAAAAACCAAATATAGCCACTTAAAATTCATCATCTCTTTTTTTTCTTAGCCACGCCTACAGGCCACAGTTGGCAACGGATCCGGTTGAATGAGGACTCATTCGAAGCAGAATTCGACCTGTTAGGGCCTTTTGATATTTTCAGACCGAAAAAATTATCCCCCGAATTTACATTTACGAAAAACCTCGTTTTCCTATATTAGACCATGTTACTTTTTCCCACCACACACCCCCATTAACGTTGTCTGATCGGGCTGAAATTTAGAAGATAAGCTTTCCTGGGGTCTGGGAGCTTATCCTCGAAATTTCAGCTCAATCTGATCACTCCTTCCCTGTTTTCCAAAAACCAAATATCAAGTTTTTTGGGAATTTGCTTGCGTCGAAAATAGCTTCCATATACTAAAAAACAATTACTATTGTATCTGTATAGTCCAGCGGTTGATACTTCAGACTCTCAGGCGGAAAACTCGGGTTCGATTCACCATCAGAGCAAATTTTTATATACTGAATTTAGACTTTGAAAAGAAACTCAGTTTTTTTTAAATTATTTAAAAAAAATTACGTTTTCTAAAGAGTTAAAGAGGCTGAGTTACAAGGTCGACCCTTAAAACGTACAGGGAATAGGAGGCACAGTTGGGCGACTGTTAAAGAGGCTGAGTCACAAGTTCGAACCTTAAAACGTACAGGGATTAGGAGGCACCCTGTACGACGTGATTTGAGTATTCAGGAATTAAAAGCCTTAACACAAGAATGTTCAAGAGCGGGGGGGGTTGGGGGGGGCCGTCCCCCACTATAACTCCGGACACGAGCAGCGAACAGTGAGTCAAGCAATAATAAGTAATAAACTGTACAAAAACGTGCAGAAATTATTTGAAAAAAACTACGTTTTCTAAAGAGTTAAAGAGGCTGAGTTACAAGGTCGAACCTTAAAACGTACAGGGATTAGGAGGCACAGTTGGGGGGCTACCGCCCCCAAACCCCGCTTTCGCAGCCTTTAAATATAAAAAAATTTCTTTAAACTGAAAGTAAGGAGCGACATTAAAACTTAAAACGAACAGAAATTATTCCGTATATGAAAGAGGCTGTGCCCTCCTCAACGCCTCGCTCTTTACGCTAAAGTTTTTATTTTTTAAAAAAAGATTTGTGAGAAAGTCAAAATTTAGCGTAAAGATCGAGGCGTTGAGGAGGGCACAGCCTCTTTCATATACGGACAAATTTATGTTCTTTTTAAGATTTAATGTCGCTCCTTACTTTCAGTTTAAAGAATTTTTTTTATATTTAAAGGCTGCGAAAGCGGGGGGTTTGGGGGCGGTAGCCCCCCAACTGTGCCTCCTAATCCCTGTACGTTTTAAGGTTCGACCTTGTAACTCAGCCTCTTTAACTCTTTAGAAAACGTAGTTTTTTTCAAATAATTTGAAGAAGAGAGCGTGGGGGCTGCTAATTGCCTTCCAATCACTCATCCTTCTTAAGAAGGAAAATCGAAGTCATTGTAGATTCAAGTCATTGTAGAGAGGATCGGAAACATTGGAAGTCACATGAAAGTAACATAGAAATCATTGAGCATTGTTAACACAGAGATCCCAGGCTCTGGGGTTGTGTCGACCCCGAAGTTTTTGTTATCTAATATTTTGACTAATTCGAGCGAAGTGGCTATCTCAAAATTTTGGGCGGATGCATTTGGAGAAAAGAGCATGGGGGTTGCTAGTTGCCTTCCAATCACTCTTCCTTCTTAAGAAGGAAAATCGAACGTTCAATTTCCAATCGAATGAGCCCCCTCCGAAGTTTTTACGACCACCCCTTTCATAAGAACCTTATATGCCTCCACGGCATAATTTTCAACACGTGCCCCCGGGCTCTGGGGGGTTGGGTCGACCCCAAGGTTTTGTTATCTGATCTTGGAACTATCTTTAACAAAACCGGTGTCTCCAAATTTTTATTGGATGCATTTGGGGAAAATTGGGCATGGGGGGAGGGCAAGTTACCCTTAGGCAACTGGAATGACTTTTAAAGGAGGTGAAATGGAGTTGTCAGACAGCTGATAATCCAATATAGTGTTAACTGTATCGGCGGTCAGATTTGAAGATACAGCAACGTGGTCCAAGTTAGAGGTTCGCGAAGACGTGTGAATATACGTAAAATAGGACATTTTATCTAATGCACGCAAAAAATTACTGAATAAACCTTTCACTATAATAGTACGTGGAAACGCCTGAAAATCTGGTTCAGACAAAGTACAATTAAAGTCTCTGGCTATAACATAAGGTAAACCTAGACACCGAATCTTTCTACACAAGAACTTAGGTTTTTCCACATTAAAGCAAATAATCGCTCTGACTGATCGTTGGAGTAATCATTGGGTAGATATACTAATATAAACACACCAAACTACTCTCACAGCTAAAAGGCCCGGCACTTATTGCGCGAGATTTTCAAAACAAAAAATCAGGGACACAAACAGTCAACTGAAGTTTATTAATAGCTGCATGATTGATCTCAGCTTAGTTCTCAGTTTAGTTCTCAGCTCAGTAGCGGGGTCTTTCACCACAGACATCTCTGGCTGACTATTTATTGGTATCCCTATTTTTTTATGATGATCATGATGGAAATCGGTGCCGAAAACTAGAAAATTTTTCAAGCTCAAATCGACACCGATTTCTTTTAAAATCGGCGCTGATTTGGATATCAGTTTCCAAAATCAGCTACATGTGCCCAGCCTTTAAGTAATGATCATTTAGTGCAAACAAGCTAGAATGAAGAAGCGATTTACCGAAAGAAACAAGTCCACCAGAAGGTTTGCCTCTGTTATTCAGCTTTTTAGCAGGAACGGAGTACGAAGTACGACGTCATGCCATCAAGTGTAAGTATGTTGATACAATGTTTAGTAACAAAATTTTCCTGAAGTAAAATCACGTTATAACTGGAGCTGAGGCTTTGCAACAGAGAAAGTTTATTTGTATATACCCGTTTATATTCCATGATAATAGAAACGAGTCCATGGGCTTCAGTTTCGCAGTTTTTCGGGCACTTTACACTATAACACGTGTGACAATTGGTCTTGCAACAAATGCGCAAGGCACTTTTTTGGCAGGGAGTATCAGCCGTCGATTTGTGATCGATGGAGCCACATTTAGAACAAAGTGTACTGTTCTTACAATTCACGGCGAGGTGATGGATGGCATGGCAATTAAAGCAAGGACGTGGTAGGAACACGAACTTCAACCGGATTGCGTTCTTATCCAACTTTTATACCTGCTTTTAGAAACGTATCAAGATCTGTTCGAGACGGTAAGTAAACTTCAAATGTACCGGACTTGCCACACTGTACTGTTTTAGTCCTCTTGGGGATTATCTGTTTCAGCGACAGTTCGTTTAAATCTTCTGGCACTCGCTTAATCGACACGACAGAAGCAGGCTCCTTGAGGGAAACAATGAGCGATGGTTTGGCGCGCTTAACATTTTCAACTATCTGGCCCGCAGTTTTCTTGGACCGAACCACAAGTTTCCGCTCGTCGTTAGAGCCGCGTAACTCGGCTATATTGTTCAGATTTGGGCACACCATGTCAATGAATGTTTTCAATCACTTGGGTCTCTTAAGTCTTTGGGGGGGGGGGGTCTTAGGTATCACTGAGTAGAGTGGTAAGGGGTGTGTGGATTGCGTAGGGTGGAACTTATCAGGCTAGCTGGTCGGGAAACGGCTACCATTCAACATAAATCTATTTAATTTTTTAAAAAATTAATTTACTTTGGAAACTACTGTGATATGAATAGACTTGTCGATAGAAGGTACTTCCCACAGACTGAGAATTACAAACGAGTGCAGTGGACTGGTTCAGGAATAAAAAAAGCTTGATGCTGACCATATCATCATACACAGCAGTCCAGCAGATAATCAAGAAGCCGGAGTTGCCATGAAGATGCCAAAGCACACCCACAAGTCACCCCAGAAATGGACTCCTGTATCACCGAGAATATTAACTGCAAGGTTTTTGGGAACACATGCTAAACTGTCAGTCGTTGTATATTACGCCCCTACAAATGAAGCCACTGATGAAGAAAATGACAAGTTCTATAGATCGCTCGAACCCATAGCCAAAGATATACCAAGACATGACGTTGTCTGCTTCCATGGGGACTCTATCGCTAAAGTTGAAAATGACAGATCCTTCAACCCACAAGTTCTTTGCCTACATGGTCTGGTTCAACGAAATGAAAATGGAGGGATTCTAATTGATTTTACCATAATGGATGACCTTGTCGTTGGTAGTTCTCTGTTTCCTCACAGAGACGTGCATAAGTACTCTTGGACATCGCCAGATGGAATGACAAAAATCAGATTGATCACTGCCTTATAAGCAGAAAATGGCAATCGAGTCTACAAGATGTTGGAGCCTATAAAGGAGCTGACGGATCAGATCATAGCCTTATGATAGCCAAACTCTGTCTAAAATTAAAGAAGATATGCAACAAAACGACAGTCCTAAAACCTGTTTTACACTCTGAGAAACTCCAAGACAAGACATTAAAACAAGCTTTTACAATGGAGCTATAGAATAGATTTGTAGCTTTATCCAAACCAGAGGAAGCTGAATGTAAAATAGCATGGGAAGCCTTGAAGGAATGCTACCCCGAAACAGGTGTATAAACACTGGTCTTTCGTAGTAGCCCTAAAGACCAGTGGCTGTCAGAGAAAAATTGGCAACTAATAGATGAAAGTAAAAAGATGGGAGTGTCTGTCCTCCAACAACAAGTCCCTGATCGTCTTGTTTTCCAAAACGAGCAGTATAGAACTCTTGGCAAATTGTCAAGAAAAATGCGCATACTGATAAGCAAAACTTTCAAGAGCGTAAAGCATTAGAGGCAAAAAAAGCAGCAAAAACAGGAGACTCGAGAACTGTTTACAGAGTCACCAATGATATCAGAAGGAAACGACTGACAAACAGAGACGGCCCTGTCAGCGATCTATCGGGGGTCCTGGTGAAAGAACAAAGTCCAGTCAATTAACTATGGGATAATCATTTCAAAAGTTTACGAAATAGACCCGTCCTAAAAAGCCCCCTGACATTCTTGAGATTCCCATCTTCTTCCGGAATATCAGCACGGATCCTCCTTCGGCCAGTGAGATACCAGAAGCAGCAAAGAAACTGAAAAACGGAAAATCTCCGAGACTGGACCGCATATCTTCAGACATGATACAGGTATCAATATCCTCATGTATCTCAATTTGGTCTTTACTCTTCACTCGGATTTGGACATTGGCCAAAGTACCATCACACAGGAACCGCAGCACACTCATCAGGATATTCAAAAAAGAAAAAGCTACTGAGCCAGGCAACTGGCAGGGTATAAGTTTTCTGTCAATGCCTGGGAAGATCCTCTCATACTATCCTACAGAGGATCCGAACACAACTTGGTCATCACTTCCGAGACGAACAGTATGGCTTCCGGCCAAATTGCTCACGTGCACACCTTATATTCACGCTTAGACTTCTTATTGAAGAAAGCAGGGAGCGGCGTTCGAAGATTTATATGATCTTTGTGGATTTCAAAATGACCTTCAACTCCGTAGATCGTGAAATCCAATGGAAGATTCTGATCCACTATAGAATCTCTGAAGAAATATTGACGATTATTACCACCATGTATGTGCATGGCGAAAGTTAAGTCAAGAAACTAGAGGGTCAAACTCGTTTCTTCCGGATTTTTTCAGGAGCAAAACAGGGGTGCGTTCTAGCGCCATTACTTTTTTAATAATAGCGGAACAAAGAGACAGAAGGCATCAGATGAGTCTCCGAAGTCCAGGTCATTGATATTGACTTCGCAGACGACTTAGCAGTGCTTGAATCAAGCAAAAAGCAGCTTCAATAATTACTTAACAAGGTCACGGTAAAGGCAAACCATCTTGGCCTACGTGTGAATTCTGAGAAAACCAAACATGGTGACTAGTGACTCCTCTGTCCATTAAATGTGGCGACCAATATGTTGGACAATTGTCAAGTTCATATATCTGGGAAGTATCCATTGAGAACACCAGCTCGATAGTGAAAGAAATACTCACCAGAATAGGACAGGCAAATGGCACCTTCAATAAACTACGTCAAGTATGGATATCTCAGAGATTTTCTATGTTCCTGAAGCTACGCCTTTTCAACAGCAATGTTATGCCAATACTACTCTACGCAGCAGAAACATGGCACCTGAATCAAGAACAAGAGAGAAGAGTCCTGGGTTTTGAAAACTCGTGTCTTCGTAGAATATTGAACATCCACTGGTCACAGAAGGTGACAAACCAGTTCATCCGAGAAATGACGCGACAACCTCTAATAACCGACATCATTAGAGTCAGAAGGTGGACAATATTTAGAACGTCCTACGTCTGGATAACCACAGACTCCCAAAACCCGCTTTACACTGGCAACCACCAGGAACTCGTAGCCGGGAAAGACCCAAAAACACTATGTTTGTTTTGTAATATTTGAATACAGAAAAAACTTTGTAGATAGAGCTGTAGGTAAGGATTTAAGAGAAGAACAAAAGGACTTTAGGCACGGAAGAGGATGTGTCGACCCAATTTTCACTCTTAGATTAGTAATTGAGAGGTTATTGAGTTATCGAGCCCCTTTAGTCCTCAATTTTATATATTATGAGTAGAGGTTTGCTTTAAACGATAGAAGGGCTATAGCGAAGGTCCTGTCTTTGTAGGGCAAGCCAGATAAATCTTTGAAATGATTAGTTTTTATGTAAGACAATTAACTTTAAAAAGAAAATTCTGAAAAAGAAGTTTTTCAAATGAAAGTAAAGACAATAATAAACTTAAGATCAGTAGAAATAAAAATATATAATAATTAAAACTCGAAACGACCCGAAATTACTACTAAATAATAAATGAAACCCAGAACGAAGAGAAATTAAATAAACAACCATATCAAAGAAACCTACAACAGGTACTACCATAAATGAAAAAATAAATCTTAAAACGAGTAAAATTTAGATTGAATATGCAATTCAAGCTTAAAATGAGTAAAAATCACTACAAATAAGGGTTTGGCATACTGCCACCTTCTCTAACTATATAAAGCATTAAACCTTTTGGGTCATTGGCACTTTACTTAAAACTATATGTTTCTTGAACAGTCTTGGCAAATTTTGAGCAGACGACCTTGGTGGGGGGCATTCCAAGTTCCGGTCGAATGAGCCCTCTCTCAATATTCTGGGACTATTGGGGCGATACGATCTCCCCTGAAAAAAAACACACATCTATGATACTTCTGGCAAAAAAACAACAAAATATCACTTTTTTGCCGAAGGGAGCTCAAAACCTCTACAGTAGGGTCATCTGATATTATACATGTGAAGATGTTAAGAGAAATGGTCGGCAAACTTATTAGCCAAAGAGGCAAGTATGAACATTACAATAATTTTTGAAGAATTTGGAGCCAAATCTCCTTCTTTAGTTAACTTTTTTTGGTACTTGTTTATTATATGGTACACACTCGAGAAGTGAAGTTAGGTTAAAAAAAGTGAAACTTGTGCTGTATCATTTATGTCACAAGACTTGTCAGTCGCTATTTATTAAGCCGGAACCAGTTTGAGATCTTCGATATGCTGTGTGTTTATATTTGAACAAATTGTAATTGTTCTGTTTTTAATGGGTTTGGAAGACACTTGTAACTTGAATTCCCTTCAAAATATCTGCTTTTGCTCTTAAAACATTTCAACTTTAACAAAAAATTATATTTGTTCTCAATTAATATTAGATTTGAATTTAACAAAATAAAATGAAAATTTTTTACGAAGTTTTTTTTTTTTTAATTAAAATATTATTTCGCATTCTTAGATGTTTGTGCCAGAGCCGCACTTAATAGACCAAAGAGCCACATGAGTCTCCAGAGTCTCTGTTTTCTAATTTTTTGAGGATCTCATCACACAAATTTTTCTGAAAGAACTAGGTGTTCTATTTACATCACTTTGTTTTTTAGTTCTACATTTTTGCCCTAAGTTTACTCAATACTCCAAATACTCTTACTTGAATACTACTACTTACGACTGAACGCAGAACCAAGCTGCCCGAAGCCAAGAGACGTACAAATCTCTCTTTGCGTTGGACTCTACTCAAAGTACAGTCTGATTAGCATATTCAAAAATTTGGAGCTTCCAAGTTTGCATACTTTTCTAGGGATCAATTAAAAAAAAAAAAAAAGGCAAAAATATTTCTGTAAGCGGACACTTGAAGTTACAGGTTAAGGGAAACTGAGAATATCTTCATACATAGAGCGCCAATGCTAGACTTGGTAGATTATTACTATTAAGTGTTAACGAGGGTCATGTCTGGGAGGTTTGGAACCCCCTCCTTACATAATTCTTGGATTCGTACAATGGTTTTAAAATGCAGGAATAAATAAACAATCTTAACTCCTCCATCCCCCAAAAGATTGGGGTTTTTTAGCAGATAAAATCTTAAGTTCACTTTACATTTTAGTTTTTTTTAACTTCGCATAACGATCTTGAGGTCTCACTTGATAGTCTAATTAAACGACATGTAAGCATGAAGAGAAGTACCTAAAAAAAGATGAAGATTTTAGAGCCTTGAACAATTTTTAAGCAAGAAAGTCTATGTATTATATCCTCGTCAATTGAGAGAAATCAACCTAATAACTTTGAAACAAAAAAATTAGAAATTTGATACAAAGAAACAGAAAAAAATACTTTTTCCATATAATTTACATCTTAATGTAACAGCATTTCTTAATAGATTTATGTTGAAAATAAAATAAGTCTAACGATTACCCGAAATAATACGTTTACAGATTCCTCCAATTTTCTAATCTTGATTTGCAGACATGTCTGTCTCTTCTTCCAAACTTTTTAAATTTTCAAAACTTTCACACATCACAACTGATCCTTATAGATGAGCATAAAACGTAACCCCTCTTGACTCCTGATTAAGTACTAACCACAGTAATGTTATCAGAGGCAATATTTTATCGTTGTCTATAGAAAAGGTCATGAGGCTTCCATTTTTTTCTAGAGGCACCTCATATAGAAATTTTGGTCTAATAAACTTGGAGGGAGCTGATTCAGTTGAAAATCAGAAGTTCTACTACCGTTAATAAGAATAAAAAGGTATTTGATTGCAGCTTGTCCGCTGCCCTTCTCATATTCTCTTTTCCTGAAATGCATTCTATCATAACTGTGTGATAGCAATTTCGTTCAAAATAGTTCTAAATCTAAAAAAAAAAAATAAATGTGTTCAAAAAATACCCCAGAGCCCGGAGGCACGCGTTGAAAGTTATTCCTTGGGTGTATCTAAGGTTTACATGGAAGAGTTGGTCGTATAAACTTTGGAGGGGCTCATTTGATTGGAAATTAAAAGTCCTCTTTTTCTTTTTAAGAGTCAAAATCTATAGGAGGGGAACTAGACCCCCGCCCCCTTTTTCCCCAAATGAATCTGATCAAAATATTCAGATATATATTTTTTTCAAAACAGATCAAAGATCAGATAACAGAAACTGCTGGGTAGCCACAAGCCTTACAGAGCCTGGGTGCCCGTGTAAAAGTTGTACCCCGGGAAATATAAGGTTTTCATACAAGGGGTGGTTGTATAAACTTTGGAGGGGGCTCGTTTGATTAGAAATTGAAAGTTTAAGTAAAGTGCGCGAATGTTATCCCGATATTTAAAGGAGGGGATAAGAATTGTTTTAGTGATTATAGACCGATTTCTTTACTGCCATTTATTTCTAGAGTGTTTGAAAAGTTTATTCATAGTAGGATGGTAAATTTTTTCGAAAAAAGATAATTTTTTAGTTATAGTCAGTTCGGGTTTAGGAGTCATCATTCTACAGAGCATGCAGTTTTGTTTTTAACAACTTTTATTAATGATGCTTTAGACAAGGGTCTGAAGATAGCTTCAATATTTTTGGATATTACTAAAGCATTTGACTCTGTTGATCATGATATAATAGTTCAAAATCTATATAGTAGTGGTATACGTGGTGATTTTTTAAATGTCATAGTTAGTTTTCTTAGCGGAAGGACTCAGTGTGTCGTGATGGACGGAGTTACATCTAAAATTGAATATATTTCGATTGGAGTACCCCAGGGTTTCGTTTTGGGCCCTTTGTTGTTTTTGGTTTATATTAATGACCTTTGTAGAGCTTCAAGTAATGTCTCTTGTTCTTTAGACCTTGATACTTACGGTACTAAAGGAATTCTACCATGTTTTGCTGATGATGCCCATTTCACCGTAGCTGCTAGAACTGAAAATGAGCTGATGACTATGTTGAAACAAGGTATTTCTTCGATTGAAAAGTGGATGCGAGTAAATAAATTGAGACTGAATCATAATAAGTCGAATTTTTGATTTATGGTAGAATTACTGGACATTATCCATGGATTAATAATATAGAAGTAGGGCACCATACTATTGTAAGATCTACTAGTACTAGATACCTTGGTGTTATAATTGATGAAAGCCTTAGTTTTAAAGACCATATTGCATCTGTTAACAGCAAATTGTCTCGTAATATTGGTATTATGCGTAAACTTGGGTATCTTTTTCCGTGTGAAATTCTGAGAATGTTGTATTTTTCTATGGTTCACCCATATCTCATTTACTGTTGTATGGTTTGGTCGAAAACATTCGTAACTCACCTCCATCCGCTCTGCGTAACACAGAATATAGCAATTAGAGTTCTTTATGGTAATCAAATTGACCTATCTGTCTCGGTGAGGCATCTTTACCGAGAGTATAAAATTCTACCGTTGGCAGGAATATGTGTATTCTATAATGCTCTGTTTATGTTTAAATATTTAGCTTCGGAGTTACCATCATGTTTTTCAGGAATGTTTAGTCTTGCGTCTACTATTCACGATCATTTGACACGATCTTCTCAGTTGGTGCGAAGACCAGCTATGGTCACGTCTGGGTCTAGGTTTTCAATTCGCCATGTTGTTCCGTTAGTTTGGGAGAGTTTGCCTGAGAATTTGAGGAATGTTGGGGGTTTGCAGGATTTTCGTAAGTCGCTAAAGAACCATTGTTTTGATGTGTATATTTTGAATGGATTATTCCACGCCACTTAAGTTTTGTTTTTGAGGAGGGTTTAGTTGCAGCTGAATATGATTATAATTATTTTAATTTTGTTGGGTGTTGTTTGGTGGTTCGTTGGTTTTCGAGTCCGGTAAGTTGAGCTCTAATTATTTTTTTTTTTTTTTTTTTTTTTTTTTTTTTTTTTTTTTGGTTTCTTGGTTTTTGATTTATTAGGTGGGTTTTCTCCCGCACAAGCATTGCTTCAGGGAATCGATGATTTATATATATTTTTTTTTTTTAATAAACCCATTGTTACTTGTCTTAAAAA
>NC_142801.1:12471505-12511505 GCF_049724085.1 Artemia sp. Qi Xiang Cuo
TAATGAAATAATTGAAATAAATTTAGGTAAATTTAAATAATGAAATAAGTAATTACATACTACATATTTCAAATTACAATAACTTGAAATAATTTTATTTCAAAAATACATAAATGTGGAATCACAAGCAAGTTAAGTAGAGTGAATGCTGGAATCACAAGCTTTGCAATTCTTTTGGCAATTTTAAGTGCTTTATTACTTGTAATAAATTATGTGGAAAGTAATCCAATTCACCATTTACCTCAATTTCGGATGCATTCATCAGTCACATCTACGACAAAATTACCACCAAATTAATTTTCGACCTGTGGAATTACTACGAACTAAAAAGTTGATAGATTTATGGACAGTGGCCTGTCTGTATTTTTGTTCCCGAAGTTTTTGTTCAGCTAGATTCTATCATTAAATCCGCAGAAACAGACTGTTGGAGATTGGAAAAGATTTATGGAAAAAGATAAGGGATATATTCCGTAGTTTTCGGAGTTGATTTTTTTTTAAGTGAAAAAAAATATTTGAAAATTGAACTGCAACCGCTGAAATTACCTTCAGTAATAAGAATAGCGCCATGGAAGCTGTCAATTATTTATCCTGGATGTAGCCTATCTTCTAACATTATTTGGTTGAACTTGGAATTTTTTTTTTTTTTTTTCAGTGAGATATCTACGAAAAATACCTTAGAATTTCAAAAACCTTTGTATTTTGTGTTAGTTTAAAAAAAAAATCCTCAAAATAAGCTTTTCAAAGAACACTATATAGCTCCATTAAACTAAAAATGAGCAAAATAAAGTCAAATAATCTTCCAAACGTAAAACTACCACAAATCACCATCAATAAATAAATTAAACCCAAAACGAGCAATAACCGAGTCAAACTCAAACCGAGCAAAAATTAACATGAGTAGGGCTGACAACCCGAATGCCTTCTCAAGACTAGAACGTAATTTGCACTTTACTGAAAAGAAAAAATGAACGTGGATGTCAGTTTAACATACATATAGTAATATTTATTCCTTAAAGCCTTAGTATTTTTTTTATTTATTAAAGAAAACAAATGAAAATATTTGAAATGTATTTTGTTTTCAGTAAAGTGCAAGCTATGGTCTGGTCTTTAGAAGGCATGGGGGTTATCACCCCTACTCATGTTAATATCTGCTTGTTTTGAGTTTGACTCAAAACGTTACAGTAGTAAATGTTACAGTTACAGTAACTGTAGTGGTAGTATTAATATCAGGGGCGTCATTTAGAGGAGGCTGGCTGGGGCTATAGCCCCACCCTGATTTTAGAAGGGGCCCCAAATTAGCCGTCATATTTTCTGTCAATTTGATTTGAACTGTGGAAAAACAAATTGTGTAAAAAAAGTGTTCTCAATTAAAACAAATCCGTTTCTAATATAGTTGTACTTCATAACAATATACAGTGGGCGTCATTCCCAAACATATTTATTTATGATTCGTATTTCGTATATTGCAACACATTTTTATTGCCTTGTTGCTACAGCCACGGAGACCAACTTTCATTTCAATCGAGTAACTAACCCAGGATCCGTAATAAAATAATACATGTCGGTTACGTGATTCTTAGTAGTGGTCCCCTCTACAAGGCCATATCCAGGGGGTAGGCGCTTTGAACTCTCCCCCCCCCCCGAAATGTTTTTATGACTCGTAAAAACGTAATAAAAATGAATAAATAAATTCTATATGTGTTTTTAAAATGTTTTTTTTTCGTAACCTTTCCCCCCGAAAAGAAATCCTTGTTTAAAACACTCTCCGAAACAAAAGTCCTGGATACAGCCTTGTCCCTTTATATATACGTATTATGCACTCTATATTTCTTTGAGTCTGTTTGTGAATCTGTTCTGACAAATTTCTGAGTCGTGTATGACTCAGGTCTTCTCTGTTCCTGGACTTTGTAATAAAGCACTTTTTTTTACAACGGCAGACTTTTTGCGCTCCTAGCAGCCCTATACATATTATTGTTAATAGACACCAGACCATATGGGATTTTGCAAGTTCTTTGTGCTTTTTCTTCTTTGCCTCCAGTCAACACGTTAAATTTGAAATTTGGTTTCATTCAAAATGGTTATTTCATGAATTTTGTTTCTGAAATTGTCAGGAAATTTAGCGTCTTGAATTTTGAAAAAAATCAAAGTGGGAATTTCCGACCATTAATTTCTTCTAGATTTCAGGAAAGATAAGAAAAATATATTATATAAAATTGCAATTCAAAGAATGATTACAAATCTTGAAGGACGGTACTTATCTCACACACCAAAGATCATACTAAAACGAGAATATGAAAATGGACAGGATTTGTTAATAAGAGAGTTAAAAAGAAATTTTACCAACAATCAAACACCAAATATTTCGATTTCACAAACGAAAGTCTTTATGAACAGGAGGGGGAGGGGGGTAGCTTGAACCAACTTATAAAATGGTGAAAACACATGAAAAAACATAACAAATGAGAGCTATACCAGAAAAACCTGAGCAATGAAAAAAAACTCAGACCTATCAATTGATGTTAATTCAAGAAAATCTATGATGGGGGGGGGCGTGGGGAATTTACTGTTCAACTTCCAGAAGGAGGCATCTGTCTTCGCTACTCTTCCAGAGATATACTGTTTTATTGTAAATAGCAATACACGCTACCAACTGTTTGTTAATGCTCAAAAATCCTCCGGTATAACTGTTCTCCAGCTGGAAAAATCATCTACTACAGATGGGCAACCTGAAATTGATTGGTGAGCAAAGTACTAAATAGATACAACTGTATTTGGCCGTTTTATCAATTACCAAAACATCTAATGACGGGGAATTGGCAGCTCAGGCCCACGAACTTACAGCCAGACTTCATACATTTGAATTTATATTTATACTCCATCTAGCGGGAAAAAATTTTGTACCACAAACTTTGTCTGAGCAGCTGCGGGAGGTAGACCTAGCTTTTTTTAGAGCTACTGGTCTTATTGCAGGTACGCGAGAGAAAATTATAGACATGCAAGCTGACGATGGTTTTGATGAAATCTTCCATAAAGCAATTAAGAGTCTTCTTGTAAGTGTAGTCTCAGTGATGACATTTTGCAAAATTCTCAGAATTCTGATTATTCGTGTAAAAGACACAAAGCATGCACAGCAAGTAGCTTCCTGTTTATCTGATTTTGCAACAATATGGACTTTGGGAAAAAGCAATCTTGCTGAAGTGAAAGAATGAACTAAAAATGTTTTAAGAAGGGATCGTTTTCTCGTGATAGATAGATATGTGCTCCAAGTTTGAAAGCTGCTTTATGAATGCTTTTCCACCGTTAGAGTCAATCTCTACGATAGATGTTGATTCGCCGCACTTTATCAATACTAGCCAACTAGCTAGTGCAGCAGCAAATTAAAAACAATTCTTTGAACTTCGCGATTGTCTGAAGGCAATATGCAAATCCTCATTACTCTGTAAATCACAATGGCCAGTAATGAGATTCTTTTCAACACTAGGCCTGATTAAAACCTATTTAAGATCAACAGCGACAGAAAGCTCAGTGGTCTGATGTTGATATTTAGTGAAAAGGCTCTTGTGAAATTGTTGAATTTCAATACTATGGCTGATATTTTTGGAAAAATGAGATCTTGACCGTTCCCAGTGTTGCAATAAAACTGTAAATTACTTTCGAACTTAAATTCTCTCTGTATTCATTAAACACTTTTAAATGCTTCTTACTATTATTAATCGATTTTGAGAGAGACCTGTGCTTACCACTGTGATAAAATATTGATCTTCAACAACTGTGAGCCAGACAGTTTGGGGACCCACAGAGGTTACTTAGCCCCCCTCCTAGTTCAGAATGAAATGACGCCACTGATTAATATTATACACATAGTGCATTCTGGCTAGTTCGAAACCCGCCACAAACTACTCTTAAAGATCTAAATTAATAATGTAAGCCGTTCTTGAGATACTGCTTTGTCACCTGTTAGAAAATCTATTTGTTCCTAGTTCTTTTTCGTTCACATCCGCTTCACATAGTCTCTCACATAGTTCGTACAACATCCGCCTAAATATTCTTTTAAAGCTCTGCCTTAACATCCTTAACTTGCGTAGTGGCAATAGTTGTTGTAGCAGTAGTAGCATTAGTAACAGTATGCACGTAGCACCTTCAGTTTTCTTCAAAATCCCCTTCAACACACGCTGAAGGTTTCAATTTAATACCACCAATGGTTCCTGAAGCATTGCTGATACCTCTTGACAACCTGTGTGAACATACTGTGTTTCGATTTAGTTTACAACAGTTTCAATATTTTCCAAATTTTTCACCTTAATACCCTTTGTTTTAGTAGCAGTAGTACTAATACTAGCAGTAATAGTAGTAGCAGTAGAACTAAAAGTAGTACTCTGAGCTTTAGTTGTAGTAGTAGTAGTAGAAGTAGTAATAATAGAAGCAGTAGTAGTAGTAGAAGTAGCAGTAGTAGTAGGGTGAGTAGAAGTAGTAGCATTAGGATGCAAATATTGTCTCTTGGCTAGTTCAACCTCTTCCGCATCAAACCCTGTAAGTTTCAACTTCAAACACCAAACTGTTCATAAGGTATTGCTGATACGTACTTTTGACAACCTGCATACAGACGGCGTGTTGTGATTCAGTTCACCTTCCCCTCAAAAATCCCATAAAATTTCACCTTCATACCCTTTGGCATAGTTGTAATAGTAGTCACAGTAGTAGTATTAGTGGTACTAGTAGTAGTATTAATAGTAATAGCGCTAGTACTAGTAGCGGTAGTAGTATTAACATGTTGGCTTTTGGTCAGTTGAACATTTCTCTCATCAAGTCCTGGAAGTTTCAACTTAATACAATTAGGGGCTGCTTGAAATTGCCGATATGTCATTTTGATAACCTGTATATTCATATACTTCTTGAAGTTTTCATCTTAGTGCTCTTAGCCTTATAAGTAGTTGCAATAGAAATAGTAGTTGGAGTAGTAGTAGTAGTAGTAGTAGTAGAAAATTTAGAAGTGGTAGTTGTATTAGTAGTAGCGTATACATATTGCCTTTTGGTCAATTGATCTCCCCCTTTGAGCGTTCTCGAAAAATTCTAACTTAATGCTCAAATCCATTCTTAAGGTACGCTTTTTTGACAATCTGCACGCACATAGTGTCTTTTGATTTAGTCCAAATTTCCCCTCAATATTCTCTCAAAGTTTCATCTTATTAGACTTAGGCTTAATATCACAAGTGTCATAGCAGTACTAGCGGTAGTAGGAGAAGTAGTAGTAGTAGTAGTGTTGTGTTAGGGGTAGTAGTAACAGAAATAGCAGCAACATTTATAATAGTAGTACCATGTACATATTGCCTTTTGGTCAGTTGAACATACCCTTCATGATACCCCGGAAGTTTCACCTTGATACGGTAAGCCATTCCAAAAATATTGCTGATGTGCCCTTTTGACCCCCTTTTGACGCCCTTTTCACCTTAATACTCCTAGCCTTACAAGTAGTTGCAATTGAACTATTAGTTGAAGTAGTTTAGTAGTAGTAGTAGTAGTAGTAGAAGTAATACCGGTAAAGGTAGCATTGATAGTAGTGTTAGTAGTAGCATGCACATATTGTCTTTTGGTCAATTGATCCTGCACTTTAAACATTCTCTGCAAGCTCTAATTTAATACCCAAATCTATTCTTGAGATACGCCCTTTCAACATTCTGCATATACATAGTGTGTTTTTATTTAGTTCAAATTGCCCCTCAATATCCCTTCAAATTTTCACCTTCATACGCGTAGCCTTAAAAGTACTAGTATCATAGTAGTGCTGGTAGTAGTAGGAACAGTAGTAGCAGTAATACTGTTGTATTATTAGTAGTAGTAGTAACAGTAGTAGCAGCAGTATTAATAACAGCAGTAGCAGGTACATGTTGTCTTTTTGTCAGTTGAAGATCCCACTCATGATGCCCAAGAAGTTTAATCTAGATACGACAAGCCGTTCCAAAAATATTGCTGAAACGTCTGTATCAGAAATATGTATGCACATAGTATGTTTTGATTTAGCTCAGCTCTCCCTTAGACATTCCCTAAGATGTTTATTTTAATATCCTCAATGTTGGTACCAATCGGTATGGAAGCAGTAGTTACAGTTGTAGTAGTGGTAGTAGTAGTAGTCATAGTAGCAGTGCTAGTAGCGGCAGAAGTAGTAGTAGTGGTAGTTGGAGTAGTAGTGATAGCAGTAGCGTGCAAATATTTTCTTTTTTGGTCTATTGATCATCTCCCTTATCATTTCATGAAATTCCCAAATTAATATACTCGGTTATTCCTGAGTTACGCTCTTTTGACAACCCGTGTGCACATAACGTGTTTTGACTTATTTCAACACACCCCTCAACATTCTCTGAAAGGCTCACTTTAATGCCCTTCATCTGTTTGGAATGTAAAGGTTAACCATGCATATCTTTCTCAATGACATATAGCTTATGTAAACAATGAGCGAAAAATTACAGCCTGGTTCGCAAGGGTTGTGGGGGATTTGACATCCCCAAAGGCATAATTACTTGACCTGTAAAGTATATTGAAGAAACTAGTTGTCTGAAAATTTTGATTGGATGTGCTTTGGAAAATGATGAACGTTGAGGAGTCACTTTTGACTCTTAAAAAGGGAACTAGAACTTCCGATATCCAATCAAATGAGCCCTATCTGAAGTTTATACGACCACCCATTCCATAAAAACCCTATATGCCCCCGAGATATAATTTACAAATATCGCCTTTGGGCTCTGGAGATACGTGTCAACAATGAAGGCATTATTATATGTTCTTTAGACTATTTTGAAGAAAATGGTTGTCTCACAATTTCAATCATGTGCGTTTGGGGAAAAGAGGGCTTGGGGGGAAGGGGGTTAGTTGTTCTACACCACTTTTGACTCTTAAAAGAGAACTAGAAATTTCAGTTTCCAATCAATTGTGCCATATCTAAAGTTTGTACAACCACTCCTTCCATAAACCCTTATATGCCCAGAGGCATAACTTAAAACCCTTGCCCCCAGACTCTAGGGGTTTGATTCAACCTCGAATGCAGTTATACGATCTTTGGACTATTTTGAATAAAATGGTTATATCAAAATTTCTATTGAATGCATTTGGAGAATAGACGATGTGGGGGGGGGGGGGGGCTATTTGCTTTCCGATCACTTTTGTCTTTAAAAAACTAGACCTTCTAATTTCCAATCAAATGAGCCCCCTCAGAAGCTTATACAACCATTCCTTCCGTAAAATCCTTATAAGTCAATAATGGGCAACTAGTCTAACATGTAGCCCTTGCCCTGAGGGCTGTAGGGGGAGGTTTTCATTCCTCAAGACATAATTACTCGACTTTTAAACTATATTGAACAAAATGGCTATCTCATAGTTTTGATTGGATGTGTTTGGAAAAATGATGGTCTTGGGGGGGGGGGATGATACCCCTAATCATGTTTGATTCTTATAGAAGGCACTATTAAGGGCAATTATGCGCAAGGAACACAGAACAGCAACTGTCCTTTTCCTGGTTAAGTGTATTTGCCCGTCAAGATCGAACAAACCATGAAAGGGACTGTACAAGGGACTTTCCGCATTGGTAAGAGGGGCTTGGAGCCCCCATCTAAATCTTAATGCGTACTGTTCTAATATCTGTGCAACACGCGAGAAGTGAAGTTTGGCTAATGCTAATGAAATAAAACAAAATAGGATGAAAATGTAATAGTTTAGAAACAAAAATGGGCTCTATATTTGCACATTAGGGGGTGGGGGGTGGTAAAGCATAGCATATATTAAATATGTAACCTAACGTAGGTACCTTTTTTTGCCCCTAAGGTCCAAAAAACAAAAGTTTAAATATTGTGAACGCAGTGATAAATCACTGTTTGCAATCCTCAGCATAGGAATTGTCTGTTGAAAGAAATCTGATTGACTAGTTTCTTCAGCATGTTCAATGTACAACATCGCGCGTGTTTTACAGATATTAGAACAGTACTTCTTAATCTTTTGGATTTCTACTACTACTACTATTACTACTACTAACAACAACTCGCCGCAGCACAAAGCCGTCTGAGGCCAAAACAGCAACGCTTACTCCTCCTCCATCCCAATCTACTCAAAACATCCCTCTTTACACCCTCCCAGGAAGTTCCCATTTCCTTAAAATGTTTCTGTATGACATCCTCCCACCCCAGACTGTTTAGCCCTAAACGGTTGGCCAAAAAGGACAATCTTCGGCGATCTGTCATCTTTCATCCGCAGAACGTGCCTTAGCCATTTCAACCTTTCTTTCACTATAGCCGTAGAAATCGGAATTGAACCACATTTTTTGTACAGCCTACTGTTTTAAATACGGTCAGTCAGCCGGGTACAAATCCGTAAGCAATTTCTCTGGAATGCACCTAGCAAATCTTCATCTGCTTTTCGGAGCGCCCATGCTTCAGAGCCATATTTGATCACTGTCATCATTGTAGCTTCCAATATTCTAATCTTGGTTTGCAGGATTATCTTCCTATTCTTCCAAACTTTTTTTTAACTGTGAAAAACACCCTGAGCCTTGGCTATTCTATTTTTAATATCTTCAGTGCTCCCACCGTCTTTACTAATAATACTTTCAAGATATTTGAAGCTGCCCACCCGATTTATCTTTTCGTTACCCACCATCACTTTTTCATCTTCACTTATTCCTAGCCTTAGTAACTTAGTCTTCTTAATATTAATTTTCAAATTTATTCTAGCACCCTGAACTCGCAAAATCTCTAAAAGCTCATTCATTTTGCCCACACTTTCATCTAGGATGCTTTAATCATCAGCGTATTCTAAGTCCAGGAGAGTTTTTCCACCCAATTTGTTTCCGTGGTCTCCCATTGCCTTTTCTGTGCTCCTTAAGACAAAGTCCATCAGAATGATCAATATAAAGGGGGATAGAACACAACCTTGCTTAACTCCTAATTTAATACAAAACCAGCTGCTAACCTCATTTCCTACCTTAGCCGCAGCAGTGTTATTCTCGTACATAGAACAAATCACTTTCCTGTGTTTGTTTGGTATACCATACATGGATAAGATCTTTGCTAAAGCTTTTCTATTAACAGAAGCGACCGCTTTCTCATAATCTATAAAACTGAGGACAAAAGGTGTTTGACAACTCAGGCACTTTTCAATTATTAACCTAAGAGTTAAAATTTGGTCGACACATCCTCTACCTTTTCTAAAACCACAGGTTATTTTCTTAAAACTTTGTCTACGGCATCTCTCAGTCTAAAAAGTATCATGTTACTAAGTAATTTGCTATCTACAGAGACCAGACTTATGCCTCGACAATTACCACACTCACTCTCATCACCTTTCTTATACAGTGGATTAATTAAGGTTTTCCTAAAATCGTTAGGTACTTCCTCTTTTTCAAAAATCACATTCATAATCTTCAGTAACTTATTTCTTACCTCAGAGCCACCATATTTTAGAAACTTATTTACCACACTATTGGCACCTGAATTCTTATTATTTTTTTTTTATTATTTTAGTACTGTCGCTAATTCTGCCTCACTAAGCAAATCTTCCTTCACACCCAAGGTATCACACTTTTTCATTTTCCTCTATATCGTTTCCTGCAGCTCTATCTCGGCTTAGCACACTTTCAAACTGTTCTACCTATCTCTCTTTAACTCTTTCCTTATTACTAATTGTGGCTCCGTTCCTATCTTTAACTGGGACAAGTCCAGATTGACCACTCCATCTCAATTTATTGATATGCTAGTACAATATTTTACTATTATGCCTTCTAGCTGCATCTTCCAGATCCTTGGCAATTTTATCCGTGGCCTCAACTTCACACCTCCTTAGTTCATATTGTAATGCTTTTTTCACTTAATTTACATTCCTTTTGTTTTCACATGATCTATCGCTCAAATAATTCTTGTACAAGTCCCTTCTCCTCTCTATTAAACATAAAGCTTTTTCACTAATATTTCTAGCTGCAGTCCTAACTTTCTTCTCTAAGACACCATCAGCAACTTCAAAAATTATTTTTCTAAAATGATTCCAACCATCTTTAGACTCTCATTGTCAAAATTGTCAAATTTTAGACTCTTTAATTTAGCATTCAACTGTTCCTGGAAAGTTTGTCTAGAATTTTTATCCTTGAGTTTACCAACATTACGGTTTTCCGATAGACATTTACCCTTCTGTAATGGGAGCTTAAAATTAGCCATAGACACTACTAGATTGCGATACTCAATTCAATACCCGGTAATAAGACTTATATACGACCCAGTATTTTGTATCGATCCTGCTACTCTTTATTTTACAATTGAAAAATCCATAAGGTTTGCTGCCTTACCATCACGTGAATACCACGTTAACTTTTGGGCCGTTTTATGACCAAACACCGTATTTATTATAACTGGATTGTTATACCCACAAAATTACAAAATTCTGTAGCCATTGCTGTTTTCTTTTCCTACACCAAATTTACATAGGCTAGGATAACATCTATCCCTATTTCTACCGACCTGGGGGTTAGAATCTCCTAGTAAAAACACCATACTTCTACCGGGGAACCTCTCTATTTGCTCCTGTAAGTAAAATTCAACTGAGTCACTTGTATCTCCATCAGTCGGTTCTACAGGAGTATATACTACTGTAATTGATATCCTGAACTTTTTAGTCATAAAATGAGCACTTCGTATTAATAATACTTTCCCAGCCTAAACAAGACTTAGCAGCTTCTTTATTCATCATGAGCCCTACTCCCTGTTTATCTAGCCCATCCTTACTGCCTGAGTAAACAAATTCTATATCACCGAATTTCTGAGTGTTTTTTATTCAAATTATCAGTCAAGTTCGTTTTTTTGTTATTTGGCTCTTTGAAATATTTTTTTAATTATCCCCCCCCCCCGAAAAATTCATGTGTACATCATGTACATTCATGTGCAGGCCTAGTTGAAAATTAAATACTGAAACGTCACAATAAAATGCTACCCCAAATTTGCTATTTGTTATGTATTATTCAGGGACTTCTTTTCAGATAGCGTAATTCTGAAGTTTTCCCATTTTTTATTGGCATTTTTTTCGTCACAAAGAACAATTTTATCTGAGATTTTACCAAAATTTCTGAGCAACTTGATCAGAAATTTAAATAGAACACGAGGTTTTCAGCCAAATGGTCGCACGAGCGAAATAGAACATATTTTTTTCTCTCAAAAACTTGTCCGGAAAAGTGTATCTTATGAAGGCAATCGACCATTGAGGCCCGAGCCTTGATCAGATTTTATGGGTCCACCCAGATATTATTGCAACACTGCTTAGACTATGATCATTAACAAAATAGTTTGAACTATGAACTAACCTAGAACAGGGCATAATAAAATTTTATAATTGACTTGTTCTGATACGTTCACATAGATAATTTTCTTCTTCTTTTCCCGTTAAGATTTATTTGCTTTTCAGTCAACACTATTTACCGTCTATCTTTCTCTTTATCTATATGAGGCGTGTGGAACTATTAAACGTCGCTGCTAATCAAATGTCTTGTATTAGCTCATTTTTGTGGTGCCTCATTTTTACCACTTATTTTTTCTTCATGTTCGTTTTTGGAGACGCTAACACATAATCTCTATGCAATTTTAGGCCATGATGCAGCTAAATTGGAACTCCAGGTCCCATAGTACCAAGCAGAGATCAACCCAAATGTGCCGCTACAAGGTTTTAATGTAACCCCATGGATATCCCCTAACAGACATAAGATGAAGCTGCTACTAGCAACACGATAGTAAATCCTTCAAAGTTAACAGCATTCACAATTAACTTCCTTGAGACTCTTCCTTCTTTCACCCTACCTATCTCCAATGAAATGCCAGTTAGTAAGTGATGCCAGGTGCCTGACTTTAGATAACGCACCAAGGGAAGCGAAAATGCGCCATCGGCGCATTTTCGCTATATATTATTTGGGTGGGTAAACTAGAATTTTCTAATTCAGGGTAAATTAGAAAAATAAAGAAATTCAGAGATAATGTTATCGGATAGTGTGAATTTTGCTTTCCAGAATACTAGAACTCAAAATTGGTAGGATTCAGTCTTCATTGACAGATTTCGGCTCCATATTCCGAAATCTGAAACAGTGAAGCATTTTTGAATGATTACATGCGCTTTTGTGGTCGAAATTTTCTGTTCTCAGTCTCTAGCTTGACAAGAAGGATATTTTCTTTAGTTCTCTGGTATGTCAGAGATTTAAATAGAAAAGGGAATTAAAGAAGATCTAACAGAAATAAAATGCTTGCCAACATCTAAGGGAGTATTTTACATTACTTTCTGGCTAATACGCTGAATTATTCCCAATCAACAATAAAAATTGTGATTAAAGAACTAAAAAAAGAAATTGGTACTCAATATACTGGTCTTGCAATATAAATAATTTATACAAAAATGTGAAAGTTAAAGGCGCATTCGATAAAGATAACTAATAGATAGGATTTTCTAATGTAGAAGTAAAGAGAAGCATGATCCTTGAATGTCACATCTCTTATAAATGTCATTTAGGTAAGTGACATCAAAGTTTACTTCTTTATACAATGTTTTTATGACATTGTAATTCTAAGCTTCAAAAAAAAAAAAAATTCTCAAACTTAGTTATGAGAACAAAATGTTTCGTCGCTTTCAAAATATAAATTGGAACGACAAGAACTACCAAGTCAAAGATAAGAAATTAGACCGCCGCTATTAATGCAACTATCTATAAAATTGCAGGCTAAAGACAATGTTCTGAGATTTTATCATGAAACAGAAGCCAAAGACATACAATATGAGACAAAATTGTACTTGGTAAGGTCCTTCAACAGTTCCGATTGTTATTTTATTTGTGTTTTCCTTTTAATGAACTTCGAATTAGTTTTCTGAATTTTTTAATCATATATTGTATTTATCTTCGACTAGTATTCAAGATCATTTCCAAAGTTAAACAGCAAACCCTCCTTCTATATCGCCCAAAATTTCCTCAAGAGTTTGATTTTCATTGTCATTGGATGATTTTTGATGGCATACATGTTAATGGTAAATCTATACAGCATAGTGGGTGTAAGAACAAAGTCCCTGCAGCACTTTTCTTTGTAAGACAGTCTAAGTTCGATGGCCACAGTAGAGTTCAGCATTTTCAGCTACATCCTATTTTAAACGTCCTACTTGAGAAGATTCATAACAGAAAATACTCTCTAAACGAGGGAGTTGCTGATGGGTAAGCTTAAAACAGAAGCTTAAGACAGAAAAGAGCTGCTTGAGCTATGTCGAACAAAGGTCAGCTTTAACCATTCTTTTCTGTATTTTTTTTTATCGAAATTTGACCACTTTCCCATTTGTCTTTTCAGGCTAAGGATAATGCACGCTTTGATAATTTAGAATTTAGGTCGTCATGGAGCCTGGAATGCCAAACGAGAATCCCTAGGGGGTCTGAAAATTCCACCTGTCCTTACAGACAGATTCCTGAATCTGTCAGTAGAAGTTGTGAGCAAACACTAGACTTTAAAATTTTCAGTTTTGTCAGTTTTATTGTGAAGGCAAAATGCGCCCACTTTGCACCGATTTTTTTTGATAAGCGAGAAATCGGCGCAAATGCCCACCACCTGGCAACTATGGGCTTAGTACTGTAAAATTACTGGCCAACCCAAATGTACCACTACAAGGTTAGTGACAATTTTATTACATCTTTAATTCCTATTCAATTTTTTCTGATATTGCTGAGAGGTAATTGTGAAGCCTTTTAACTGACTGGCTTTAGTGAGATTCCAAATCTCTTTATTTGTCAAGTTATTTGTCTCAGTTTGATCGGGCCTTAAACTTCCATAGATATTTTTTTAATTGTAATCAGTAGCAAAATCTCGACGGTCATGACTTTTACACATTCAGGAAATTTCTGGCTAGTCTTATTCGGTTTTGATGGATCTAAGTAGCATTTTTTCCAGAGGTAGATTGAAAGATTTTTGGGAGATTGCATCCAAGTGCTTGCACCCAAGAGGAATGCAACCACAGGCAATTGCAACCAAAATGACTGCACACGTATGATCCTACCGAGGAAGATTAAAACTAGAAAGATTGTACAAGGAGGATTATACCCAGGAAATTTCACCAAGGAAGACTGAACCAACAAAAAAAAGGTTATGCCCACACAGGATTTTGAATTGAAGTTATCAAGTATTTTGCAGTAGGTTGCATAGGTTGCATCAAGACATGGCTAATTGTAAACAGAGAAAAGCCAAGACAGATAGTCCAAGTAATTGAGAGGCAAATGTTTAAATGGCTGGGGCACGGGTAAATGGCAGGAGTATGCATGACTCTCTTATTGGACACATACTTGTTTGTTAGTTTTTGGAAAGGCAACTGATAATAAGCATAGACAGTGGGCCCCAGATGAGGCTCTATGGTCCAAATTCTCTAGGTCTTCCTCTACCCTTCAGATCCACCTCTCTCTCTCTCTCTCTCTCTCTCTCTCTCTCTCTCGCTCTCTCTCTCTCTCTCTCTCTCTCTCTCTCTCTCTCTCTTTCTCTTCTGTCTAAAACATGGTATCCCTTTTTCAAATCAGTGTTCTTCAGGGAATGATTCTTGACACTCAGAAATCACAGTCACATTCATCTTTAACGATCAAAGTCTTCCTTCACTTTACCTTATTCAGAGCTTTTTCTTCCTTCCCAAGAAATTTCTGCTCTTTAGAATATCTGTTCTTGTAGCCTCATCCGACCCCTTTTGAGCACGTCCGCTTCTCGTTTGGTACATGATGAATTACCAAAAGCACAAGTTTCTGCAGCCTTTCATCCTTAATCCATAAAACAGACCTAACCCCCTAAACCATTTTTCTGTTTTAGACAAAGATAATAGGATCAGACCATATTTTCATGAAGCTTCTTGGTTGACATTCTTGGTCACTTCCTGTTATTCTTGGTCAATCTTGGCTTCTTGGTCACTCTGACGACAGCATAAAACTAACATTAGTCAATTGCTTTTTAAAGCAATTTTAAAGCAACGTTAGTCAATTGCTTTTAACGTTAGTCAATTGCTTTTTGGAAAAATATCTTCTTAAATCATCAGCTACTCAGGATCTCCACTATTTATTGCCAAACTTAATAAAAATAAATACCGTGACTTATAGTATCGGGACTAAGTCTTAGTTCTAAGACTTATCTTCCTATAGCTTATATATTTTTTCATCAGCGGTAAAACACACTACGTCTCTGGTATTCTACTCGTAGTACAGACTTTAAACCCGATCCTCTCCATCCCCCATCCCTCCCTGGATACGACCTTGATAACAACATGTGGCATAAAAAGCTTAAGAAGGTAAAGCTTATATAGAAAGCGTAGTTGTCTGTGGGAATCGACATATTGTTAATATTTGAATTTTCACGGGCGAAAAGTATTGTCAAATTTAATTAATTAGTTTCACTTTTTGTTTTCGCTAATCAATGAAACAACACTGATGAAAATGTAATACTACCCCAAAAACTTCATAACTTGAAACCCCTAAAAGAAACATCTAAGAAAACACGGTTTTTAGGAGTGGACATAAGATGGGCCAAGAGATAAAAAGTGTTTTTATTTTGATGTCTCCAGTAGTACTTTACATATTCAATTATATATCATTGCCACATACACCTTAACAGACATAATGTTCTTGAGGGTTTTCTTTTTTATATGTTAAACCATTTCTTTCGGCTTTTTCTTTTGCTATTGAAATACATTTCATTGGAAAATTGTACCCAAAATGTCTCGATTCGTTTCTTTTTACCTATGCAATTTTTATTTATTTCTTTATGCTCATAAATTTTCCCTGCTTTCATCATTTTATCCAATACAATTTAGCCAATATTTAGCCAATACAATTTAGCCAATATTTAGCCAATATAATATTTATACAATACAATACTTAGCCAATACAATACAATATACTTTCATCATTTAGCCAATACAATATTTGAATCTTCCAACGAAGTGTTTCAATCCCAGCAAAACACAAGCTGTAATTTTGGACATATAAATCATATTCCTTAAACACTGGCTATAGAGGATTTACTAATTTTGTAGTAATTAATATGAAATCAAACAGTTCGGGGTAACGAACTGTAAATAAGGAGCGACCGGCTCAATAGCAATGGAAACTCTAATAAACGGAATTTTGATACCAATAGATACATCAAAAGAATTGGATTTCTATGCTGATTTCAAATATATAAGTTTAATCAAGTTTAGTTTTACCCATCAAAAGTTACGAGCCTGAGAAATTGTGCCTTGTTTTCGAAAAAAGAGGGAATACCTCCTAAAAGCCATAAAATCTTAATGAAAATAACATCATCAGAATCAGCGTATCAGAGAACCCTACTGTAGAGGTATCAAGATCATATCTGCAAAAATGTGGAAATTTTGTATTTTTTGCCAGAACAAAAATCACGGATGCGTGTTTATTTTTATTATTTTTTCCCCTGGGGTGATCGTATTGACCCAGTGGTCCCAGAATATTGCAAGAGGGCTAAATGGAACAGAAATTAAAATTTCTAGTGCCCATTTTAAGTGACCAAAAAAATTGGAGGGCAACTAGGCCCCCTCCCAGGCTCATTTACTTTACCAAAGTCACCCGATCAAAATTTTGAGGTAGTCATTTTGTTCGGCATAGTCAAAAAATCCAATGACGTCTTTGAGGATGAATTAATCCCCCAAAGTCTTGGGGGAAGGGCTGCAAGTTATGAACTTTGCCCATTGTTTGCACATAGTATTGGTTATTGGAAAGTATACAGACGTTTTCAGGGGGATTTTTTTCTAGTGGGGGGGGGGGTCAGAGGAAGGGAGTTACGTGGGAGGATCTTTCCATGGAAGGATTTGTCATGGGGAAGGGAATTTTCCATGAAGAGGACGCCGGATTTCCCAACATTATTTAAAGAATGATCAGAAGTTAAATAAAAACAAGTTTATCAACTGAAAGTAAGGAGCAAGACTAAAACTTAAAACGAACAAAACTTATTACGTATATGAGAGGGATTGCCCCCACATCAATACCTCGCTCTTTACACTAAAGATTTTTGAGTACTTTCAAAAGAGCTATTTATTCTAATTAAACAGCCTTTGTATTTCAAAGGTCATTCTGAAAAAATTGGAACAGAGTTCAAACTTTAGCGTAAATATTTATTGACGAGGTGGCGAACCCCCTCATTTACGTAATCATTTCTGTTCATTTTATGTTTTAATGCTGCCTCTTACTTTCAGCTGAAAAAACTTGTTTTTTCAACTATTTTTGACAAACCTTTTTTCGTACTTCTTTTTTGAATGAAAAAAAACATAACACCGGTAGTAAACACCAACAAAAGTTGCCTAAATCTACAAAAAGAAAACACATTTGTGAAAAGATCCATCAAAGTGAGAGAAGAACAGCTGCATGAGCAGCTTGTGCTACAATTTTGAAGGAAATTTTTTGTGCATAATTTAAAAAAAAACAGCAATATTCAACGCCTACAAAATTTGTCTAAATTAAAATTACAGGTTGGAAAATTATTAAAAATAAACACACTATTAAAAAACTAAGTAGCATTTTAGTAGTAGCTCTCGTTAATTGCTCTAGGAATCAATTGCTTCAAATGAAAATTAACAGAAAATTATAATAAAAATTATATATTCCGTGTGTTGAGGGTATCGTAACAACAAAAACTACCTTGAATCTTCCCCTACACAATCAGTAAAATTCCCAGTTGTATCTAACAACTTGTTCGACAAATGTCACAGATTGAGAACTGATTACATACTGAGGAACATAAACAACTGTCCTCAGCTATGTTTTCTCCTAGTTCCACGGTGCGAAAAAGGTCACGCATTCGCAAAGTGAGAACTACTAATTTCCGGAGTCTATACCGCCGTTCTAAACGGAAAACATGACCATCAATACTTAACTATCAGGTATTTTAATATATATATATATATATATATATATATATATATATATATATATATATATATATATATATATATATATATATATATATATATATATATATATATATATATATATATATATATATATATATATATATATATATATATATAATCCACGTACCGGGGACATCTAGTCCCTGAAAAATGAATAAATAAAAAGAATAAGAGTGAAATAGTTTTATGCCAGCCTAGAATGTGTTAATTTGGTTATAGTGTTTAATCTCTTCTTTTCTCTCTACCACATGCTGTAGAAGAGATGCTATAAGCAATTATTTTTGAAGAAATAAATTGTGAGACAAGATTCTGTTGCATAAGCCCGCAGGCCATAGCAACACGCGAAATACCACTACAAACAAAGCCCGAAGAACAAAATTGAACTTCAAATAATACAAACCGAGAAAAAAAAAACAACAACATGAACACTTTTATCTGACAAACAGAAATCATAATATAATTCAACACCCAAAAATTTGAAGAAAATATCCCCTCAAACATGGTTCCTAGGTTTAACTCCAATACGAATGAACTTACGCAACTGTTGAGTAGTACACTTTCTCCTCTCAGACATCTGCTCAATTAACCAACACTTACTCCCAGAGACTCTTCCAAAACATTTAATTCTGCAGCTTAGACACCTCTTCACACTCGGATACAAAATAAAAGAGATTATCATTCACACATCGGGCAAAAGTAAGAGCTAGCTGCCAGCCTAAACTTTCCCAAAAATTTTCTTCTCTTTCCTGAATCCCAATTATCCCCCCTCGCCAACAAAAAATTCTTTACATTTTCTCGATTCAATACAAATTCGAAATTAACTACATTGAATTATGAATCAGAAATAAATTAATGCGCAAACTTGGACTAAAACTTAAGATTTGAATTGTATTAATTTAACTACAAATGTCTTGTAGAACTTATCATCAGTCACGTAGATGAAGTATTTTGATGGTAGCTGGAAGATGGATGTAGAAATAAAAAGTGTACAACAGTGGTTCTGAATACAACTTATGTTTTAATTATTGTGTACTCGCCTCTAGGTGCCGTTTCCTCATCCTACACCATCTCATCCGATTATTTCAGCATACAAACTTCAATTAACTACGCCATCTTATTTGTTTTCTGCATTAATTCCCAGTTTCAAGGTTGGTATTTATTATCAACAAGCACAGCAGCAAAGCAAAGATCAATTTTATTGGGAAAACGGTCGTGATGAAAGGTGTGTGTGTACACATAAACTTCAGCGCTTGACACAGCGAGCAAACTAAAAAATTTGTTTGAATCCTGACTACGGAACAAAGTATAATCACCTACGGAACAAGTACTGACAAAACTCTCCAAAAGTGACCCCGCGTACCTCATCGCCTCTAGACGCAAAGTGCTGTACTACTTAATCGCTCCGAGCCCAAATACCGAGTGACCGGGATGATTGTGTAACTACGGGTTTTAGTTGCCAGGTTCGCATAGGTATACAAAGGGTCACTTTTTTTGTGTGGAGAGGATAGGTTTTGTCAGTACTTATTCCGTAGGTGATTATACTTTGCTACGGAAGTACATTCAATACCCTTTTGTAGTGCAGTAAACACAGGCTGGATTTTCGGGCATTGACAGATGTAGCATTTTGTTTTATCAGCTTACACGTGCAGACGGTGAACCGACTTTTCCATACAAAAAAAAGGTTATTCTTAACGGATATTTTTAACTTGTTACACATAGACGATCGATAAAAAAATCGCTTGGCCAAGCCATCATGTAGGATATTAGGTGAGATTATATAAGCTCTATAGTAAGTGAATCCTGGATGCAAAATATTCAAATTTTTACAGACAATCAAGTCAGCGTAAATGATGGTCCAATTCATAGTTATTTAAAAAAAAAATCTTAGCTCGAAAGCTGGTGTAAGGCTCGTCTGCATTAAATAAATACGGCCGTTTTCGATTGGAAAACGCTACGTCTGTCCAGTCCTTTTCGAAATACGAATCGTAATCGAAATACAGCCCTTTTCGATTTGAAAACGCTACGTCTGTCCAGTCCTTTTCGAAATACGAATCGTAATCGAAATACAGCCGTTTTCGATTGAAAAACTCTATGTCTGTACAGTCCTTTTCAAAATAAGAATCGTAATAGAAATAAAGCCGTTTTCGATTGAAAAACGCTGTGTCTGTTCCAGTTCTTGTCCTTGGTAAAAAGAGATAGAAAACTAAAAAGGAACTTGAAAGACATAAGGGCTTGAATCTAAGAACATTGGTAATTTTTTTCGATTTTTATAAAATAGCAGTCGATGAGATGAACGAACTTGAAAATCAAACATGAGTCCATGTAAAAAAAAATACATTTGGTATTTAAAAGCACCAAATGTATGCTTTTAGCAAACACCACCAAACCCGCATGTTCAAATTTTCACTCTTTACCGTGTCCCAAGATATTCACAATTGCACAAAATACACAACCTGTACCATCAATTGAGACAAGACCAATCCGAGCAGCTAAATCAAAGTGCATTGAGGAAATGTATGAAATAATGAAACTCTGCCACAGCGAGAATTACAATGAGTCAAAAACGAAAAATGTTCGACGCCAACAAGCTATGGTAGAGAACCCAGTACGAACCTACACAGATGTCATAAACTACGCAAGCGTTAATTATAAATCATTGAGACCTAGCAACGTTTTATGTATTCACTGTGGAGCCCTATTTTTTCCTGAGGAAAGAGTAGGAGACAAAGATAATTCATTAGGAGATTGCTGCTTGCATGGTCAAGTGTAAAGCACCGCTTTTGGTAAGTAAAAGGACCCGACATTAAAAATAACAAATATTTTCAAACCGATAAAATGTGTCGTTATATTAAGCTTTCAATAATTCATCAAGCTTATGAGGATATATGATTTTTTGGACGTAATCCAAAGTATTCCATACTCCAAATCCTTTGAATATAGTTCGACGTCCAAAGCTTATGGGAATATATAATTTTGGTACTTGTATGATATAGCGCCGACCACTCAAGTTGTCCATCCTTTGACGCATTGTAGAACCGTTTCTTTTTTTAGTTTCGCTCAGCTTAGCGTGAGACAAGACAAAAGAAGTGGCCTAATAGATGGGAAATATATAATTTCGGATATATATTCGCACATTAGGGGGGGAGGATAAAGTATTTGGACAGTGCGAAGTTATAAAACAATTCTTACTTCATAATATGCAGAATAATTTTTCCTAACATATTAGGCATGAATACCCGCTAGAATTTACCCCCACCCCTCCTAATATGCAAATATATAGCCCAAATTTTTTTCTTAAGCATTATATTTTTATCCTACTTGTGGATATTTCATTAGGATTGTGCGTCAGAGAAACAGGTTCTACTTAGAGGAAGAATATTAGGTAGGCGCTTTATCATACAAGTAGCATAATTTTTTTAGGTAGCTATTTTTTGAGGAAGATCTTATGTTAAAGAAACTTCAGACTTAGTAATATACAGATTCAGCCATTAGGGTTGTTCCGAAGCAGTTAGGCTTAAGGCAATATTTCAAAATTTACCTTTGAAGTAAAATTGCAACTTCCGACAGGAACTAATTCTTTGCAAAGATAAAAGTTCATGTCACCCATGCCAAAAGCTCAGTTTCTAATGATAAATGTTTCGACGGAAGATTGCTTTTTATTCATCATTCACAACGCCTTCCAACCTATTCCTTCAAAACCCTTTCACCAAAAATGATAACTTTCCTGTCAACTTTATTTATTAGAAAGCGTCATATTTTAGAAACAGAGAGAAGTATTGATGAAAAACAAAGCATTTCTGAAGGGCGGTAGCATTTATAGTACCAAGAATTTCCAAGTCATTAGAAAATTTAGGAACAACGTTGAAATTCAAGCTTTAAAGATAGTAAAAACATACTATCACAATATATATATATATATATATATATATATATATATATATATATATATATATATATATATATATATATATATATATATATATATATATATATATATATATATATATATATATATATATATATATATATGTGAAGAAAATTACATAGGAAGTTATTATGAGAAGGCGTTTATTGGAAAGTAGGGGGAATTAAAAAGCCCCCCTTGTGTGTAAGTCTTTATTTAGTGACTTTATTCATTTTCGTAATGGCTCCTTCATCTAACCAGTTTAAGGAAGGTGACATAGCTTTAGCACGATTTGCGGTGTATCCCCTTTGGCCAGTCAGGATTATTGAGACGGTGAAGACTGCAACGGGTTCAACGAAGTATCGGGTATTCTGTTATGGGTCGCATGATCAGCAACTCCTCATAGATGGCCAACTCGTAGATTACGAGAGTAACAAAGAGGAGGCATCCAAGAGAATAAGGAAAGGAGTAAAAAAAGCGTTCGAAGAACTTCGTTCTTTTCCGGAAATTTATCTTGATGTATTGAAAAAAGCTAAAAATCAAAGTGACACAAATAAGGACGGATCTGCCAGCAGCGCTTCTGCTGTTGTGAGTGGACTTCGTGAGTGGAATGCGAAAAATTGTGCGAACTACTTAAATTAAGAAGATTAAAATTAAAATCACCAATAAAAACCCGATCCAATTTCGTCGCCGCTGTATCAGAAATAAACTTTAGATCGAAGGTATAAGATCAAGTAAGATCAAAACTTTTTCTATTGAGATTGAAGTTTCGGAGAAGAAAAAGTTGTTAGTTTGTTTAGTATACCGGCCGCCTAGTGCTAATCCGGAGGATTTTCTTTGCGATTTTGATAAGTTTATTTCTGATACAGCGGCGATGAAATTGGATCGGGTTTTTATGGGTGATTTTAATTTTAATCTTTTTGCCACAGAATAATTAAAACCTTATTTCTAACAATTTATGGCTGAAAACATTGAAAAATCTGCAGAATCTAGAGAGTGTGGAGGGAAATTCAGTACCATAGAGGAAAGTATTTGTTTAATTTATATTAGCTATATCTAAGGGCTCTTCTTAGAGATGGAAATTAATATTGTTATAATTTATTAAACCACTGTTTTGGCCTAGTACATTTTAAACCCGTGGTTTCATATTGGCAATATGTACAAGCCGATTTACGTTTTTTTTTATGTTTAAGCAGTGGGATAGCTTTCGACGTTTACCTTTGCTGAAGTAGATTGATTTTAATCCTACGTAGAATAAGACTACTGAAGTTTATTCCTTGCAATGGAACTGAATAACGAATTAGAACATCGAATTAATTTTCCTGCATGTTTATTGATCTACTTCTTCCAATGGAACTTCACTAAATTAATAACAGTAAGATGATCAACAACTCATTTAGTAAACAGATTATTTCCTCACTGAAAGGAGTCAATAAAATATCAAGATTAATTTAAGTACTAGGTTCTTGACTTTATACTTATATATTTAAAATTTACTTGTATACATCTATCATGTTTTATATTATATTAATTGCATTTATTTACGAAATTTTAATTATAATAAAAAAAAAATTTATAAAAAAAAATATTAAAATCATAAAAATATAAAGTTATAATAAAAAAAATTATTATATAAAATTATATAATAAAAAATCGAATTAATTTTTCTGCATGTATCTAGGTAAATATTTCCAAAAAAACGTTGGAACATAAGAAAAAAAAAACAGAACATAAACATAACAGAACCAACAGAAAAAAAAACACGAATAAATTAAAAAGAAAAACGTACTTATGAATCTTCACGAAATTATTTATAAAGAGATACATCTTTCACGATGTATCAGTCCTTCATCAACATACTTAGGCAAATTCCTTAATTTATTTATTTATTTATTAATACCGACAGCGGTAAGCTATACAAAAAAGCTTGTCGTACTAAGGAATAACATAATAAGGCAACGATAGATCTTACTTTACAAAATATACATACAACAGAAATTCGCTATAAATATACATGAAAACACATTTAAAATGGATCTTGAAAGGACCGACTGGGAAAATTCGTAGAAGCTAGTTTTGTTTTAAAAGTGTGGATTGTGAGAGTATCAACGGTCTCTGACGAAAGTGCATTCCAAGGCTTGCACACACGGCTGGACAGTGAGTTCTGACCTAATCTTGTACGTGGCCGTGGTGGGTGAATTTTGTGCTGGTGTTGACGGGTGGTGTTGTATCCTGAGAAGGCGAAGAAGTGAGATGGGGTGATATTGTCAACGAAGATAATGAACAGTACTGCACTTAGTCTCGTTAATGAACATACAGTTTGCTATGCACCACTGACGCAGAGCATCCAAGTCACTTTGGAGCAGTGAAATCTCTTGTTCATTCAGTACTGATCTGTACAGCTTCACATCATCCGCGAACATTTTTACAGTCGAGTTATTAACAACAAACGGTAGATCGTTAATAAAAATGCAGAAAAGTACAGGCCCTAGGCAACTGCCTTGCAGAACTCCACTGATCACAGGTGTGGAATCTGATAGGGCTTCTCCTACAACAACCTGTTGGGTTCTGTGTGTTAGATAATCTGTTATCCATGCAGCAGTCCAAGAGCCAATCCTGTATTGTTGACACTTCTTAATCAGAAGTGAGATAGAAATTTTGTCAAACGCCTTAGAAAAGTCAACATAAATGCAATCAAACAAAACCCCCCTATCCGCCATTGAGTGAAAGTCACCTATGACTTCCAGAAGCTGTGTATTACAAGAGCGCCGCTTACAAAACCCATGTTGGGCTGGATGCCACATATTATTTTCTTCAAAGTATGACTGTATTCTACAGACCAGGATTTTTTCCATAATTCGGGAAAAAATGGACACATTCGAAATTGGTCTGTAGTTGTGAAATTGGGATTTGGAACCATTCTTATAAAGTGGCGTAATGACAGCTTTTTTCCAGGATGAGGGACAAACTCCAGGCAAAAGACACAGATTAAATAGGTATGTGAGTGGCTCTGCCAGAACCGGCGCAAGTTCACGCAGCATCTTGTTAGAAAAGCCGTTGATGTCAGGCGCCCTTCCTGTATCTAGTTTCTGAAGTGTCTGATAAACCTGCTGAAAGGTAAAATCCGAGTCATCGAATTCTTTTATTAAATTTGGAGGAGCAAATTGAGTGTCTGTTATTACCTGTGTTTGTGTGAAAACTGAAGCAAATAGTTTGTTGAATTGTTGTGATTTTAAATGATTACCGTCTATGTGTGCAAGAGTGTCAGGGTCTACGAATGAAATGCATGATGGAGACTGTGTGTTTTGGTTCCTTCTGACATACTTCCAGAATTTTTTTGGGCAAGTGTGGACCGATACAATCACATCGGCCTCCACCTCACGGTCATTAAATTAAAAAAAAAATTTTCCACAAAATAAGTTATTCAAAGAAAAGTAAAGAACCCAGTTAAACAAAAAATGAGCAAAAATAAAATCAAATAATCTACCAAGCGTGAAACTACCACAAATCAGCATCGATAAATAAATGAAACCCAAAACCAACAGAAACTACAATAAATAATCGAGTCAAACTAAAAACGAGCAGAAATTAACATAAGTTGGGCTCAAAACCCCTATGTCTTCCCAAGGCCAGAACATAATTTGCACTTTACTGAAAAAAATAGAAATGAATTTGCATTGTCAGTTTAATATACAGATACTGATATAAAGTAATCAAAATGTTAATATTATTTGATTTATTAAAGTTATAAAAGTAAAAACATTTAAATATTTTTCAGTAGAGTGCAAAATTATCTTCTGGCCTTGGGAAGGCATAGGGTTTGAGCTTCAACTTAAAATGCTTGGGCTCATTTAATAACCAATTAAAATGCTTGAACACATACTATTTTTCCCAACTTTCGTCTATATATATATATATATATATATATATATATATATATATATATATATATATATATATATATATATATATATATATATATATATATATATATATATATATATATATATATATATATATATATATATATATATATATATATATATATATATATATATATATATATATATATATATATATATATATATATATATATATATATATATATATATATATATATATATATATATATACATATATATACCATCCTGAGCAAAATAATTTTCGTTTGCTCTGGAAGTCTTATGCTGACGATTAATGTTATTTAAAATGTCAAAATTCAGTGTTTATTATATGTTATTTTCAGTTTTCATTTATAAGTTTGATCAAAATTGTTGAATAAACAGTATGGCAAAAAAAAAGGAGTGTGATAAGTCTTTATTTTACTTTCCTCGTATTTTAGTTTTGATCATAATCTCATCTGTTTAAAGAGTAATTTTTTGTTGTTCATTGATTTTAAAAACGTTTTCCACAGAAGAAGTTTTTCAAAGAAAAGTAAAAGTTAGGTTAAGGTTAGGAACCCCCCTCGAAAATAAAAATACACACGCACAGCTTTTTAGTAGAGCTCAATTCCCGGTCTAACCTTTATAGTGTTTGAGGGTGCAATAGCCCTTCTCTTATTTGTGGTAATTTCTGTTTGTTTTAAGTTCAAATTACAATATGCATTTATCTCTGATCGTTTACGGTTTTACATGTCTCTTCACTTTCCTCTAATTTCTTTTTGGAAAACCATTTTTTAATAAATTTAAAACATTAGCCTATAAGGTTGGCAAGTGTTTGATATTTGGCTACATATTAACCACACCTTCACTTGTAGCGCGGAAGGGATAGAGTAAATTTGAAAGAGTTCAAGAAAATATGAAGCTAAAAACTATTGATGAATAAAATGTATATATCTTTTTGAAATTAAAATAAAGAAAAATAAATTAAAGAATTCAGACTAAGCATACTTGAATATGCATGGCAGATCTGTGCAATGTGTACATTTTTAGAGTGAAGGGGGAAATGTAGGGTTAAAACTAAAAAAAACAGCTCAAAATACTGGAAAACAACGGGGGAAACAATTAACAGACAGAAAAAAAGCATAGATCTTGAGATACTGGGGACATGGGGCCAGGACTTTGTCCACATACCTGGTTATCAAGACTACATTGACTGTACTAAGCATCGTCTCATAAATGCTCACCACTAAAATCAACATTATTAGGATAAAAAACTTACCCAAAGAGAAGTACGAAAATCGTTCAGATCTCTTTTGTTTTTCAGCTCCTTGGGAAGGTGCTTCCACATAGTCAGGTTGGAAAAAGAATGACAACATACACCAAATTAACCCAAAGTTGTCCAAATTTTCCTAATTCATCAATTGTTCCAATATCATCGACCACACGCTTCCACGATATAAAAATTAGATCAACTAGAGATAAATTCAGCATCCACAAAACCCTTTGTGGGACGAAATGTTTCGGTTTTAACAGCATTACAATGGTATTTGGAAATTCAACATGAGTTTTAAACCCAAGACACTCATCCACCAGGACCCGAGACAGTATTATGTAAATATGTGTCAGGAGATATCACTTACTAGTTCAGTGCAATAGATCCAAAAGAAAAAATTAGTATTTTCCATATAGAACTAATCTACTATCTCTCTATGGTTTGAACAGAGTTTATTCACTCACATCCATCTTTCTCTGTAATAGATTTTTGCTTTCAGCCGCACAAATAAAACTGACCCAATCACAGCTGCCATCAGATACATGTCGTCAGCAAAGCTAGGCAACATCATCTTTGAAAATGCACGTATAAGTGCCTAATGATTCGATATCCTTTAGATGCAAATATTCAAATTATAAATATACGCCAGAAAATTAAAGGACCGAATAAAGAGCAACGGGTCACTCCACATTTTACATTCAAGTAATCTTATTCAACACTTCTATCATCAACACACTGTTTCCATCACAAAAAAGATGAAAACTTGCATCCCTAAAAGAAATCCATCCCTAAAAGAATTTATCCATGGATTTAAATAGAGCATATAATATCCTTAATATCCTCGCAATGTAAAAACACTTACCCCTTTGCCTAAATTCTAGATTACCTTGTAGAATCTGAACACCTTCTATTAACACCTGACAAAGACGCAAATGGCTCATTCCCAAGTCTAGGTCTATATCTTGATAAATCTGTTTAGCTATACATAGCTACTGTGCACACGGATTTGATAAAGGCTGTTTAGCTTTATTACCTAAAAAACTTTTTCACAAAATAAGTTTTTCAAGGAAAAGTAAAGAACTCCATTAAACAAAAATGAGCAAAAATAAAATCAAATAATCTACAAAGCGTGAAATTACCACAAATCAGTATTGATAAATAAATGAAACACAAAACGAACAACAATTACAATAAAACACCGAGTCAAACTCAAAACGAGCAGAAATTAACATAAGTAGCGCGCAAAACCCCTATGCTTTCCCAAGGCCAGAACAAAATTTGCACTTTACTGGAAAAATATAGATGTTTTTACTTTTATAACTTTAATCAATCAAATAATATAAATACTTTGATTACTAGATATCAGTAAATGTATATTAAACTGACAATGCATAATCATTTGTAATTTTTCCGTAAAGTGCAAATTATGTTCTGGTCTTGGGAAGGCATAGGGGTTTTGCGCGCAACTTATGTTAATTTCTACTCGTTTTGAGTTTGACTCGGTTAATTATTTTAATTTCTGTTCGTTTCATGTTTCATTTATTTATCGATGCTGATTTGTGGTTACCAAGCGTTTCACGCTTGGTAGATTATTTGATTTTATTTTGGCTCATTTTTTGTTTAATCGAGTTCTTTACTTTTCTTCGAAAAACTTATTTTGTGGAAAAAGTTTTTTTTAATTAATTTCTGTTCGTTTTATATTGACATACTCTTTTCAGGGAAAAAGAAAATAACACTTTAAATCTTTTCGTTTTTTTAAAGACTTTATAGTTTGGCCTGCAATTTGTATACTGGAGAAAAATTTTCAACAATTTTTAGCAACATACACAATTTTAAAAATCTGGACACAAATAGTAATGTTTTATTTAGTTTCATACCTCCTCTAGTTGACCTGCAATGGAAAACTTGACACCATTCGCAAAAAAATCTGTTTATTTTCATTGATAGTTTGATGCGCTAGCGTTATTTCGGCTCAACTAACCTTTAAGAGAAGAAGCCCCGAAAGTCTGAACATAATACGCCCAGTGTTTGTAGAGATTCTGCAGGGATACCTTACAATGAATCGGCAGGGACACAATGCATTTTGGTTGGGCTTTCTTACAACATTTAGTTTTTAAACATAATGGGCAAATGGGAGGGTGGGCGTGAGAGGGGGGTTAGTTGCCCTCCAATCGCTTTTAACCGTTAAACCGGGAATGGACCTTTTGTGCTTTCGCCTAAATGTGCCTTTCTTGATGTGTCTCTGACAATACCTTCTATAAAAACCAAATATGCCCCCAATGCATAACTTACACACCTTTACCTGAAGTCTGTGTGGGAGTGTCCTCTAAAAAGACACAGTTTAAACCTGGAATTCAACTGCGCTGAACAAACTGGCAATCTCAGAAATCTTAGTGGATGTGTTTAGCGGACTAATGTGCGTGGGGGGGACTAGTTGCCCTCCAATCACTTTCGAATATTAAAAAGGCCACCAGCCACTCCAATTTTCAATCGAATGAGCCCTATTCGAAGTTTCTACGACAACTCCTTCGATACGAAGTGCCCGGGTATGGAGAAGAAAAAAAGAATACATTGTACCCACATCGTTCTTTACTTAGGCAGCGCTATCGCGCTGCATATGATTTTAACTCGTGATCCTATAATCCCATATTTATCGATTTAATGTTTCCATTGGAACTTAACTAAATTAATAATAATAACAGAGTCAGCAACTCATTTGGTAACCAGATCACTTCCTCACTGAAATGTGTCAACAACACAATAGCATTAATTTAAGTTCTATGTTCTTGACTTTATATTTATATATTTAACAATTACTTATATACATTTATCATATTTTATAATATATTCTTTGTATTTATTTATATAATTTTAGTTATAATAAAAATTATCTACTTTATTTATATTTAACGGATAAATAAATGATATATATTCTATTCATTTATATCTTAAATTTAAACTTACTTGCATTTTCAATATTGGTTGTGCAGTTAATCCATGCTTATAATCAGTCTTAAGAAGACTTTAGTTTAGTTATATTTTATTAATAAACAATCTCAACTAAATACAGCAAACACAAATATTCAAAAAGAGCGAACAGGATACTGCCAATAGAGCCAACGCTTGAATCAAAAGCTACCTATTGTCAAACAAGTTTCATCAACCACCAAAGTATACAGAGCCAACGCACATACGGCCAAAACAACCAGAGTCAACGCTTAAATCTGAAGCTACCTACTGTCAAAGGTTATATCAACCGCGAAAATACATAGAGCCAGCGCATATACCGTCAAAACAATAAAGCCAAGGTTTGAATCGAAAGCTACTTATTATCAACCAAGTTTGATCAACCGCCAGAACATATAGGGCCAACGAAAATACCACCAAAACAATAGTGTCAACGCTTGAGTCGAAAGCTACCTCTTATCAAACAAGTTTCATCAACCGCCAGAATATATAGGGCCAACGCGTATACCGCCAAAACAACAGAGCGAACGCTTGAGTCGAAAGCTTCCTATTATCAAACAAGTTTTATCAACCGCCAGAATATATAGAGTCAACGTTTAGGCACGGCCAAAACAACAGTGCCAACGCTTGAGTCGAAAGCTACCTATTATCAAACACATTTCATCAACCACCAGAATATGGTAGGGCCAACGCATATACCACCAAAACAATAGAGCCAACGCCGAGTCAAAATCTACCTATTATCAAACAAGCTTCATCAACCGCCAAAATATATAGAGCCAACGCATTTATCGCCAAAACAATAAAGCCAACGTTTGAATCGAAAGCTACTTATTATCAAAAAAATTTGATGAGCCGCCAAAATACGCAAATATGGCTGAAACAAGAAATAAAACAACACCAAGATACGGAAACTTAAAATTCAATGCAGAAGGCAAATTACATTCCAAAAATTAAAACACATTGTCCATTTAAACTCGAAAACCAAAGTATAAACTTAATTAAGAAAAAAAAATAAGAACAAAAGAAGGTAACTTTTCTAAAAACACGAACTACCTACGACATAAACTTGCAGAAGGCAAATTACATCTCGAAAATTGAAACAAATCATCCTTTCACTTTAAACTTGAACCTCAAAATATACACTCAATTAAGAACAAAACATACAGAACAAAAACAAGAACAAAATAAGATAGCTTTATGCTCCTCTAAAAACACAAACTACTAACAATATAAAGGAAATTAGCCCCACGCTTATAATAACATTCCCCATGTTGATACTTCTCGTAACTCTTCTCGCAAAGTCAAAAAAAAAAAAAAATATCTAGAAAGTAAACAAGGGGGAACTCAGCCAGCGAAAAAAAAACGAAAAGGCGAAGCAAATATTTCAACAAAGATCTCTGCTAAGCCGTCTTCAGCGCTCAAAAACACCAAAGGAAAAAAGTTATATATTCCAATGGTCTTTCATTTGTTTGCATTGGTTTTTGTTCAGGCATTTCGAGGTTTTGGTATATGTTATTCCTAAGGGTTATTTCTTGTTATATATATATATATATATATATATATATATATATATATATATATATATATATATATATATATATATATATATATATATATATATATATATATATATATATATATATATATATATATATATATATATATATATATATATATATATATATATTATCCATATATATATATTATTTATTATTCTTACCCCTTTTTTGAGCGCTGAGGACGGGTTAGCAGAGGTCTGCTTTGTCTTTTCTTTTTTTTTCACTAGTTGATAGTAACCTTCGTTTAGTTTCTTAATTATTTGTATATTTTCCTTCCTCCCTATTCTTCACTTTTTGTCGACCGTCACGTATAGCCCATGTGGTCTTACAACGTATTTAACTCCTGTATTTTTTTATTATTTTTTTTTTCAATTTTCAGGACATTTGTACCTTTGCCCACTAGAGGTAAAACCTCCCTCGGAGATAAAACCCTCAGAGGTAAAACCTCCGAGGCTAGTTATCAATCATAAAAGACTTCAAAATCATACAAAGATCGATGTTTTATCAGGATGGCTCTTTACGCAAACAAATACCAGCATTGAAAAAGTAATCGTTGTCCACGCGAAATCAACATGAAATGCAAGTAATGTAAACTAGTGCCATTAGATTCCTTATACTCTTCCAAATATTATAGTCACCCTTCTGATAATGCAATATTATCTTAGTATTGTCTTTTGCCTTTTTGCTAAGGGTGAAACCCTCTAGTAGCCAGACAATCCCTAATCTCAGGTATAAATCTTGATTTAAATTTTTCTTTTAAAATATAGACTATAGGCTTTGAAGTTTCCAATTAACTCACTAATGAGATATATAAGAAAAAGATATACCTTTAAAATCAGAATTTCATCAAAGTTCCAATTTATGAAAATTGTAATTATAACCAAGTTTGACAATATTCTCAACGAGATGACATTTAGCTGAAAAAGATGTGAAATATTATATCTTTTATACGATTATAAGCTGGTAACCAAAAACATTTTTTTAATTTTCAGATATAAGCACTTGTTTAATACTTATAAAAATTTAAAGCTGAACATCAGCACCAGAAACAGTCTCGACACGGTTGCCACCGAGAAATTAACAACATCCCAAATTTCACCAACAAAAAACCTCAAGGTTTTAAAAGAGAAAAATTAAGAAATAAAAAAGGAAAAAAACATAAAAACCAAAGAGATTTTATCAATTTTCCGACGAAAGTGCTGGATTAACACATAAAAACTGAACGCTGAACATCAGCACTAAAAACTTTCTCGACAGGGTTGCCACTGAAACATAACATCCCAAGATTCACCAGAATAAAAATTCCAAGGCTTAAATAACGAGAAATAAAAAAATAAAAAAGAGAGATGAGAAAGAACAACAAGAGAAAAAAGATAAATAAAAAATTAAAGGATAATAATATATAGGCTACATATTCTTCTTTATTTATTATCCTTTTTACAATATTGTTTATACATATACTTGTCCCAGGATCCCAAGCTCAGGACTGAAATCCAAATACCATGAAAATACCAAAGAGTGGCAGCAGCACTAGTTCTTGGTACTTCAAAAATAGAATATAACTGGTAAATGCATCTACCACCTATCTACCAATTTACCATCTACCATTTATCAATCTACCTATCTACCATCTACCAAATATTATCTACCACCCGATAAAACATTTTTAACATGATGCTATATTTTCTTTTACAGTATTTATACTTGCTGCTCAGTATGATCCAGACAGACTTTTTAAGCACTGATTCAATACACAAAAGGAAAGGAGACAAAAAAAGCCTATTTATCAAAAATTTCGGTTGCACTTTAAACATTTCGATTTTTTTGGTGTCAAAAATAAGAAATTTTGATTAATGGTAATATTGGCCAAATCGGTCTATCAGTAAGTAAAACTGGTCATGGGAAAAAAGATGATGTACTCCAGCTAAAATGACAGATTTTTTTTTAGAATTGGACGTGTCACAGAGACAGAGGAATTTTGTACAGCATGAAATAAGTTCTAATGTCCTTGGATAGTTTAAAAACAACCCAACCGTATTTCTTGTTAATTTAATATTTTTTCTTCAAAACAAGAAAAATTTTATATGGTGAAAAAAAGCTGAACTTAAAAACAGTCTGCTGGAATTTCATTCTTCTCAATGTGCTCTAAGGTCAAGTAAGCTAAACAATCGCTCTCGGGACAGATTTCCTTTGACATTTTAAGGCGATGTGAAACCTTAAAGAATCACCCTATCTCTTCCATTATAAACTTTTAAATTTGTTTGGCCAAACTATTTAGAATTGATCGGGCGTGCTTGTCATGACTTATATAGCTTGGATAAGAGAAGCGAACAAACGACAGAAAACTAAAAGCCAACGCTTATTTTCTCCAGAAACTTAGAAAAAGCATATTTCCCCAAGTTCCCACTTTTGTGCCACATAGAGAGATATTGAGATTTAATAAAACTTACATCATCATCACCATCGATCAATCGAGGCAGAATTTTCTGCTGTAAGTTCAGGAAAAACGTTCTATCAAACCTGCTCAGAAAACGTTAAAAAATCAGTTCAAAGGAATTATCATTTGGATAATTTGGTCGCTTTAGGGATTGCTTGTGGTGCCATCCTTTCATGGACAAACTCACCACCAAAAAGGAAGTAAATATCACTGTCTTTTCAATCAAATTTCCCAGTAAAACCCAGTAAAACCATAAATTCACGATAGCTTTTCATGATAGCTAGTCCTTTGTGAGAATTCGCAAATTGGCTCTTTGTTTTTAAGAGGGCCAGCCGACGATGTGACTTGCAAAGTAGTTTTTAAGGTATTACTTCGCTTTAAAGAAACCAGCGTTGCCAGAATGAAATTTTTCAGGAATCAGTTAAAATATAAAATCGTGAAAATCACTGAAAGAATCATTGATCTAACCCAGCAAAAAAAAAAATTGAGCGTGTTTATTCAGAATCGAGCCGTTTATAAAAAGCCTTTTTTAGTATATATCATAAAGATTTTTCAAATAAGAAACAGCTTGCATGTAGGTAAAAAATGAATTCAACAACAGTCTGAAAGAACCTCTTTCTTCGTGGGAAAATACAGTGATCGAATCTATCTTGAGGTCCAGCACACTAAACAATCACTTTGTAAACAAACTTTCGTCTTTCAAGATCATCCCAACCTAGTATAGAACAAAATTTAGCTCATATTAACCAAAATTTTTTGCTATTCTTGGAAAAAGGCGTCAAGTTAGAAAAATTACCGTTTGAAGTTGATTCAAGAATGGTAGCTCTGACTTTTATTAATCGTAATGGTAAGAGTTCACTGAATAGGTATTTTCGAAGACCACACTGCAATTCCATGACGCATAAATAGCAGTTCAATAGGGCAAATTCTTTTATTAGAAGATGAACCACCACAAAATGATCTCTGGATATCATCAGCAGACAAACTGACGACGGTCACTGTATATGTGGTCAAAATATCCAGAGATTAATTGTGGTTCACTGTCTAATAAGGCAATTTCCTTACTGAATTGATATTTATAAAAGTTAAATGTAAAAAAATTACTATTTTCGGAAACCCGAAGAGGAGAGTCCCTCGCCTTCAACAACAGGGAAAATCACTTTTTGCATGGGTATATTTCAAAGAAAGTAGTAGAGACAGGTGAATGAAATTTTCAGGAATCAATTAAAATATCAGATTCTGAAAGTGCCAGGAAGTTACATTGAGCTAGCCCGACTATCTATCTTTATACATTACATAAAATTTATCCCAAAAGCGATCGCTTACCCTATTAGTTTTATAGACTGATAGACTTTATAATACTGACCAGTAATGGCGAGCAGGAAGAATTTTTTTTGGGTTCAAAGGTTTTTAAGCTGATACATGCTATTTTTGAGATGCTGAATCCAAATATGAAATGCGTTTTTCTGCACCAGCTACACCTTTTCAAATATAAAACTGCCATCCACAATTGAGCTTACTCTTAAATCACTCTAAATATTAATAATAACTCGTCCCTGTATTTTTATATATTTGTAATGTGTTGCTCATATATTTTGGGGATGCTGAACACAAATATGAAACCAGTGTTTTTATCAGCTATATTCTTTGAAATACAGCAGTACCACCCAAAATTAGGGTTTAATAATGGTTTAAAATTAATTATTTATTAATTTTGCATATCTTAAAAATTTGAACTCCTAGCCAAAGACTAATTAGATATTTAAATCCACTCATTAAACACATATAAAATTAGCACCAAAAGCCGCGGGACCAATACCACTGCTGCCAATTGAGCACTATTTTTATTTTTATTCATAACCGAGTCATACATCATTCGTCGAGTCATCATCATCAAGTTCCCGAGTCGATACCCGATATCATACGGATGAAAACCTGTCTTTGTTTTGAGTTCTACGCGAAGGATTATGAGTGTCCTTGTCACTATATCTCTGCGCTCTAAGAGTTGCTTCATTGATAGTGCTTGCTGTGAAGTCATTCTGATTGGCCCAAGTTATTGCTTCATCTCTTTTTCTGCTAACATACCCTTTTAGAACGGCGTTATATGGATTATCCTTTGCTTCTGGGTTACCCATCTGAAAAGAGAGTTTCTTTTTATTGACTTAAGAGTACATAATTTCTGTCGATTAAACAAGGTGGTGAGTAGAACCAGGGAATTATCAAGGGAGTGGGACCTCGCTCCCCCATTCGAACTCCTAACTTTTCTTGAATTTTTGAACATTTCTTATTCAAATTAGGACATAAAATTTTTTTTATTTCCCCAAAACATTTTAATTAATCCCCCCCCACCACCCCCCAAAAAAATACGAGGTAAGTGCCTGAGTAGAATCGATTTTGACCATATATATTCTAAGACTCAGAGATATTCTATTCTAAATATATATTCTAAGAATATATCTAAGAATATTCTAAGTTCTGACACTTAATTAAATCGCCGAGGCTATAATGACTAAATAACTGTTAAAGAATATCCAAAGGAATGCTTGATTTATGTAAATAATTCGAGAATAGAATGGAAAGTTTGCTTGATTGATGAAATGCAAAGGAGGTAGAAAAAGAGAAGGTTAACAAGCTTGAAATCTCTTGGCATTTATTTGCCAGTGAAATGTAGAGAGGAATAATCAAGGAAGCATTTGATTTTTTTTTCTATGCTGTGGCAACTTCTGTCCAAGTTGGAAAAAAGAAATCGTTAAGTATTGACCAACAATAAGGTCAGTTTGTACGTCAAAAGCCTATGAATCAATCGAAAGAAAATCAAAAAAGTGATATATTTAATTCACATCTTGGGGATGCCCAGGGCCACCATTTACAAAAATGTAGGGTGGAATCTTTGTTTAATTTTTTTTTTCTTATGAAGACACAAAGAACGGTATTTTTCAAATCTACGGGATGGGAACGTTCTTTTTCGATTTTATTATAAAAAAAAAAAAAAAAAATGTAGAAGGGCTATTGACCGCATCCCAGCCCCTAAATTATCACCCATGGTGCTGACAAGCATTTTTAGAGAAATAAGTTTGAAAATTTTACTATATAAATATATATATATATATATATATATATATATATATATATATATATATATATATATATATATATATATATATATATATATATATATATATATATATATATATATATATATATATATGTATATATATATATATATATATATATATATATATATGCATATATACATATATATATATATATATATATATATATATATATATATATATATATATATATATATATATATATATATATATATATATATATATATATATATATTTAAATGTATATATGCATATATATATATATATATATATATATATATATATATATATATATATATATATATATATATATATATATATATATATATATATATATATATATCTATTATATCTATTATAATTATCCAATTATAAGGTTAAAATACATACTCTGTGATAGATGCAAAATTGCTTTGGCACACAAATTCCTATTAAGTTCAATTCCAAACATTTGTGATCCCTTTATGTCAGCAAGTGAAATGGTCTATTGGTATTTTTTGGTATTGGAGCTGTTTTTTTCAATCTATTCATTGTTGTCAATCGCTGTCCACAAGTTATGCAAGCTGTCTATTGTTCATATATAAGGTTTTTATCAAAGAGGTAATCGTATAGACTTTGATATAAGCCTCACTCGATTTAAATTGAAAGTCCTAGATACGTTTTTCAACGGATCAAGTCAAGAATAATCGGACAGTAAGCACCCCCCTCATTTCATAAAAACTTGAAACTTTTTGCAATCAAAAACGAACAAAAATTAATTAAAAAAAAAACTTTCCGAAAAATAATTTTTTCAAAGAAAATTAAAGGAAATTTTAAACTTAAGCTCAGCAGATAAAAATACCTGTTAAAATCCAAACTAAAAACGACCAGAAATTAATATTAAATAATAAATGAAACCCAAAACGATCAGAAATTAAATGAACAATCATAGCAAAAAACATACAACAAGTAATAATATAAATAAATAAAAAGATCTTAAAGCGAGTAATTCTTAGATTGAATATGAAAATCAAGCTTAAAACGAAAAAAAATATCTTGGTATTAAAGTATAAATGAAACTTAAAACGAACAGAAATTAAATAAACAATCAATGCAAACAAACATACAATAGATATTAATGTAAATGAATAAATAAATCTTAAAACGAGTGAAACTTTAATTGAATATGCAAATCTAAGTTTGAATCGAATAAAAATAACTACAAACAAGAGTTTGGGTATCGTCTCACTGCGAAGCCTAAAACCTACTGCGTCATTGGCGCTTTACTGAAAACGAATTATATTACAAATGTTTTCTTTTGTACTTAATATTGAAAAATAAATATTAAAATTACAGTAAAATTTTGAACTGATGAGCTATTAGCAATTAATATCATTATGCATCAAATATTCAGTTTAATTTATTAGTTCTTTTCAAGATTGGTCAAGACAATTATAGTTTCGCTACAAGCAAAATTTGGATACTGCCCCCTTCTTTAACTGTAAAAACCTAAAGCGTTCTTACGTCATTGGTGCTTCACTGAAAACGAATTACTCGTATATTACAAATTTATTATTTTCCAGTTCTTACAGTATTGAAAATGAAAATAAAAATTACAGTGAAAACAAATCTTAAACTGATGGATCTGTCAGCAATTAATATCATTATATATCTAATATTCAATTTGATTTTGTTTATACTTTCCAAGACTGTTCATGACTCATATAATTTTGCCATTTTTTTTTAACTCTGCCATTTTTTGTAACTAATCGTGTTAGTTTGTTATGAAAACATTTTATGGCTTCTAGGCATTTCTATTTGAGTGGAAAACTGCACCTCAAACTTTGTGGAACATGCATTTTCTTGCATGAAGCACCAAAATATAATAAAATGTCAAGTTTGGGAGTGTTCCACCCCTCGCAAGCAAGTTCCATTGGTATTTTTGATTCCGCATGGTCAATTTAGGGGTGGAGGATAGGTTAATTCTCGCAGCAGCCCCAATCCTTCGTGGTATTGTTCACTTTTTCAAAATTTGGCGTCCGGAATATCATATAATATACCAGGCATACAACTACCCCAAGTCAGTATTAACAAATAATTGAAACTCAAAACGAACAAAAATTAAATTGAATATTAGATTCAAACTCAAAACAAGCATAAATTAATGTGGGTTGGGTTCAAAACACCTATGATTTCTAAAAGCCATAATATAATTTGTACTTTACTGAAAAAAGTTTAAATGAGTCTACTGAAAAAAACTTTACTGAAAAAAAATTCAAATGAGTTTACTGAAAAGAAATGTCAATGTCATTGTCAATTTAATATACATATGCTGATATTTATTCCCTAAAATCTTAATTAATTTTTGATTTCTTAAAGTTACAAAAGTGAAAATATTTCAAAGAATTGTTTTCAGTAAAGCGCCAATGACGCAGTATGTTTTAGACACCTGCAGTGAGACGATACCCAAACTCTTGGTTGTAGTTATTTTTATTCAATTCAAAGTTGATTTGCATATTCAATTTAAGTTTCACTCGTTTTAACATTTATTTTTTCATTTACGTTAATATATATATTGTATGCTTGTTCGCATTGATTGTTTATTTAATTTCTGTTCGTTTTAACTTTCATTTATAATTTAATAGCAAAATATTTGTTTTCGTTTTAAGCTTGATTTTCATATTCAATCTAAACATTACTCGCTATAAGATCTATTTATTCATTTATATTATTACTTGTTGTATATTTTTTGCTATGATTGTTTATTTAATTTATATTTGTTTTGGGTTTCATTTATTCTTTAACAGTAATTTCTGGTCGTTTTGAATTTAATTTTAACAGGTATTTGTATCTCCTGAGCTCAAGTTTAAAATGGCCTTTATTTTCTTTGAAAAACTTATTCTTCGGAAGGTTTTTTTAATTAATCTTAAATAATAAAGAAAGGTAAATAATA
>NC_142801.1:12678277-12710777 GCF_049724085.1 Artemia sp. Qi Xiang Cuo
TTTTATCTTCATGGAAAATAATCTGTGGAAGCTTTTTATTTTCTCTTTATAAATTAGAATTGAAATGTGTTCTTTGGTAAAATTCAGAAGAGAACTTGAACATTTCTATCTTCTATGAAAAATTTGGAACAGTATTTTAAATTTTTTCATCTCTTTGAGAAAAATCCGAACTGAAGTGGAAATTTTTATATTATTTTGGGAAAATAGAATTGATCAATAACTTATTTTATTTTCATTGAGAAAATTCAGAATCGAAGTTGAACTTTTCTTCTTCCGGGAAAATATTTGGAACAGAACTTTAAATTTTTTCATCTCTTTGAGAAAGGTCGGAATTGAATTTAAGAAAATTTAGAATTAAAGTGAAACTTTTTATCTTTATGGAAAATAATCTGTGGAAGCTTTTTATTTTCTCTGGAGAAATTAGAATTGAAGTATGTTCTTTGGTAAAATTCAGAAGAGAACTTGAACTTTTCTATCTTCTATGAAAAATTTGGAACAGTATTTTAAATTTTTTCATCTCTTTGAGAAAAATTTGAACTGAAGTGGAAACTTCTTATATTATTTTGGGAAAATAGAATTGATAAATAACTTATTTCATTTTCATTGAGAAAATTCAGAATCGAAGTTGAACTTTTCTTCTTCCGGGGAAATATTTGTAACAGAACTTTAAATTTTTTCATCTCTTTGAGAAAGGTCGGAATTGAATTTAAGAAAATTTAGAATTAAAGTGAAACTTTTTATCTTCATGGAAAATAATCATAATAATAGTATAACTTATCCTATCTTCTACTGAAAAATTTATAAGTGAAATTTAAATTTTTCATGTCTCGTTGAACTTAAAACTGAAGTGGAAGCTTTTTATTTTCTCTGGAGAAATTAGAATTGAATTATGTTCTTTGGTAAAATTCAGAAGAGAACTTGAACTTTTCTATCTTCTATGAAAAATTTAGAACAGTATTTTAAATTCTTTCATCTGTTTGAGAAAAATCTGAATTGAAGTGGAAATTTTTATATTATTTTAGGAAAATAGAATTGATATGGGTACACACTCAAAAACTCACACAAACACAAAATATTACACACACACACACACAAAAACATACACACACAAAAAAAACTTACACACACACAAAAAATTACACACACACAAAAACTTACACGCACACACAAACATACACACACACAATAACATACACACACACACATAAAAATACACACACACACAAACTCATACACACACACAAAAACTTCAAAACAAAAACTAAAATACACACACACAAAAACTTACACACACACAAAAACTTACACACACACAAAAACATACACACACACAAACAAATACACACACACAAAAACATACACCCACACACAAAAACTTACAAACACACAAGAAAATACACACACAAAAAAAAACTAACACACACACAACAGAATACACACACAAAAACATACACACACAAAAAAAAATACACACACACACACAAAAAATTACACACACACACAAAAAATAACACCAAAAAACAAACTAACAAACACACATAAACTTACACACACACACAAAAAACTAACACACACAAAAAAACTTACACACACACAAAAACTTACACACACACAAGACTTACACACACACAAAAACTATACACACAAAAACTTACACACACAAAAAAACTTTTACACACACAAAAACTTACCCACACACAAAAAAACTTACACACACAAATAAACTAACACACACAAAAAGACTTACACACACACAAAAAAACTTACACAAACATAAAAACTTACACAAACATAAAAAATAACATACACACAAAACTTACACACGCACACACAAAAACTTACACACACACACAGAACTTACACACACAAAAACTTACACACACACAAAAAAACTTACACACACACAAAGACTTACACACACACAAAAACTTACACACACATACACTAACACACACACAATGACTTACACACACACACACACACACACACATAAACATTAAAACACACAAAGAAAATTACACACACACAAAAACTTACACACACACAAAAACACTTACACAAACACAAACACCCATACACACACACACAAATTCAAACGCAAACACACAAACTTACACACACATAAAAACTACACACACACGAAGACTCACACACACATAAGAGCTTACACGCACACAGAAACTACACACACACAAAAACTTACACACACACACAAAGACTTACACACACACACAGAGACTTACACACACACAAAGACTTACACACACACAAAAAAAGACTTACACACACACAAGAACTTAAACACGCACAAAGACTTATACACACATAAAGACTTACATACACACAGAGACTTACGTACACTACAAAGACCTTACACACTAGAAGACTTACATACACACAAAAGACACACACACAAGGAGCTTACACGTGCACAAAAAACTTACACACACACAAAGACTACACACAAAAAACATAAACACACACTACATACACACAAAGACTTACATACACACAAAGACCATACACACACAAAAAACTTACATACACACACAAAAACTTACACACGCACAAAAAAACTTGCAAACATACAAAAACTTACACACACAAAAACTTAAACACACACAAAAACTTACACACACACAAAAACTTATTACACACACACTACACACACACAAAAACTTACACACACATAAAAACTTACACACACACACGAAAACTTACACACACATAAAAACTACACACACACAAAAACTTACACACACACAAAAACTTACACACACACACAAAAACTTACACACACACACAAAAACTTACACACACAAAAAAAACTTACACACACAAAAAAAAACTTACACAAACACAAAAAATTAAACACACACAAAAACTTACACACACAAAAACTTACATACACACAAAAACTTACAAACACACAAAAAAATTAAAAAAAAATAAAAAATAAATACACACAAAAAACTAACACACACACAAAAACTAACACACACACAAAAAAACTTACAAACACACAAAAACTTACACACACAAAAACTTAAACACATACAAAAACTTACACACATACAAAAACTTATTACACACACATACACACACGAAAATTTTATATTATTTTAGGAAAATAGAATTGATATGTGCACGCACAAAAAAAACTCGCACACACACATAAACTTACACACACACACAAACAAAAACTCTAAGCTAAGACTCTAAGCTAAAAACTCTAAATTCTTAACTAAAACTAAACTAAACTAGAACTCTAATTGAAACTCAAAGGTAAAACATCAAACTCTTAACTAAAATTAAACTAAACTAGAACTCTAACAAAAACTCTAAGCTAAGACTCTAAGCTAAAACTCGAAACTATTAACTAAGACTAAACTAAACTAGAACTTCAATAAAAACTCTAAGCTAAAAACTCTAAACTATTAACTAAAACTAAACTATAACTCTAACTGAAACTCATAGGTAAAAAAATCAAACTCTTATCTAAAATTAAACAAAACTAGAACTCTAATAAAAAAAAACTCTAAGCCAAAATTCTAAAATCTTAACCAAAACTAAACTAAAATAGAACTCAAAAAAAAACTCTAAGCTAAGACTCTAAGGTAAAACACCAAACTCTTAACTAAAACTAAACTAAAACTCTAACTGAAACTCAAAGGTAAAAAATCAAACTCTTAACTAAAATTAAACTAAACTAGAACTCTAACAAAAAAACTCTAAGCTAAGACTAAGGTAAAACTCTAAACTCTAAACTAAAAATAAAATAAAATAGAAATATAAAAAAAAATCTAATATAATAATATAATATAAAAATATAAAATATTAACTAAAACTAAACTAAACTAGAACTTCAATAAAAACTCTAAGCTAAAAACTCTAAACTCTTAACTAAAACTAAACTAGAACTCTAACTGAAACTCATAGGTGAAAAAATCAGACTATTATCTAAAGTTAAACAACACTACATATCTAACAAAAAAAACACTAAGATAAAATTCTAAAATCTTAACTAAAACTGGGCTAAAATGGAACACGAATTAAAACTCCGAGCTAAGACTCTAAGATAATACACCAAACTCTTAACTAAAAAAAAACAAAAACTCTCACTGAAACTCAAAGGTCAAAAAATCAAACTCTTAACTAAAATTAAACTAAACTAGAACTCTAACAAAAAAACTCTAAGCTAGGACTAAGCTAAAACTCTAAACTCTAAAATAAAATCAAAATAAACTAGAACTCTAACAAAAACTCTACGCTACGACTCTAAGCTAAAACTCTAAACTATTAACTAAAACTAAACTAAACTAGAACTTCAACAAAAACTCTAAGCTAATACTCTAATCTAAAAACTCTAAATTCTTAACTAAAACTAAACTAAACTACAAGTCTAACTGAAACTCAAAGGTAAAACAACAAACTCTTAACTAAAATTAAACTAAACTAGAACACTAACAAAAACTCTAAGCTAAGACTCTAAGCTAAAAATCTAAACTATTAACTAAAACTAAACTAAACTAGAACTTCAATAAAAACTCTAAGCTAAAAACTCTAAACTCTTAACTAAAACTAAACAAGAACTCTAACTGAAACTCAAAGTTAAAACATCAAACTCTTAACTAAAATTAAAGTAAACTAGAACTCTAACAAAAAGCGGCGCATCACTGCGGCGCACCCCTGCGGCACATCCCTGCAGCGCATCCCCGCGGAGCATTCCAGCGGCACATTCCTTCGGCGCATCCCGGCGGCGCATCCCCCCGACCCGCGGCGCGTCCCCTGGCGGCGCATCCCCATGCGGCGCATTCCTGCCCCGCGGCGCTTCTCGGGCCGGGGGGACCTTTGAGGACCGGGGGGAGGGCCTTTGGGGTCCGGGGGGGCCTTTGGGGTTCCGGGGGCCATTTGAGGACCAGAGGAGGGCCTTTGAGGGTCTGAGGAGGGCGTTTGGGGGGGGCTGGGGCTCTTTGGGAGCTTGGGGGACCTTTGAGTACCGGGGGCTTCCTTCAGGGTTGGGGTGGGGGATTGGAACCCTTTGGGGTTGGGGTAGAGGACCTCACAACACTGTTCAAATGGAACTTGTGTATTATAACGACCACAGAGTTTCACCCTCAAATTCTCTTCTAAAACCTTTCCTAAAATCTTCTTTCAAAATGTCTCTAACTGTTTCGCCGAAATAATCCCATAAAATGGATAAAACGGTTTCGCCCAAATAATCCCTAAACGTAATTTCAGCGTGTTCCTTTTGTTTGGCATCTCTGCGCTAACGCATTTCAAATTTCTAGGAAACCCTTTCCTACGTTAATCTCTTCATCTCATAAATTTTCCTAGCTAAACTATTAGGGTTTCGGTAGAATATAAATTTATCTCTCCGACTTAAAGCTCCGTGAAGCCGTATTTAAAAATAGAATTTCTATCTCTTTAGACTCCCGCTTAATTCCAAGATAACAAGTGATGTCATTTATAATTCCTGACACTAAAGATCAATGAAGCCCTATTTAAAAATAGAATATTAATTTTTCTCTCTGACCTAAAGAACGTTTATCCCTCAGACCTAAGATTAAAGAAGCCAGAGTGTTTCTTAATTTCCCCTTCGTGAATCAATAATTTTCCCGCCGATTATGTAAATCATTTCCCCTAGCGATTATGTAAATCAAGTTCTCAGGTTAGGTTAGCCAAACAATCTCATAGCATTCGCGTCGAGCATGTCCATTCTCACTGACAACGAACAGACGTAAATCATCCATAAAACAGACATGAAAAACATCAAATAAATCGAACAACACACATAACCGTCCATGAAAACAGACATAAATGTGACAAAACTCCTGTTTTTCCAAGTGAGAAAAATACTGTTTTTTCATTCTCAGTGAGAAAACCATAAACCACGTGGTGATCGTGGGAGTTTTTAAAAAAAAGTGTCCGGATCGGGATTCGAAGGGGTGGTGTGATCGTGGGAGTTATAGGGTCACTTCTACTGAGGGCTGTGGGTGGGGGGAGGAGATGTCATCCTTAAAGACCTAATTTCCAAAATTTTCAACTACGTTGACTAAAATGGCTATCTAAAATATTGATTGGATGTGTTTGGGGGAAAGATAGGCGTGAGAGGGGGATTAGTTGCCCTCAAATCACTTTCGACTATAAAAAAGGGCACTAGCCCTTTGAATTTCCCATCGAATGAGCCCTTTTTCAAGTTTCTACGACAAAGATTGCAATTAAAACCTTATGTGCCCCCAGAGCATAACTTATAACTCTTGCCCTGAAGACTTTGGGGGGAGTGTCCTGCAAAAAGGTATAATTTCCTGAACTTTGAACTGCGTGGAATAAAATGGCTATCTCAAAATCTTTATTGGATGTGTTTGGGGAAATGGTGGGCGTGCAAGGGGTGTTAGTTGCTTTCCAATCACTTTTGACTATTAAAACGGGCACTAGCCATTTCAATTTCCAGTCGAATTAGCCCTTTTTGAACTTTCTACGGCAACGCGTTATATAAAAACCTTATATGCCCCTTTGGCATAATTTAAAACCCTTGTCCTGAGGGCTGTGGGGGGTCGTCATCCTCAAAAACCTAATTTCCAGAACTTAAAACTACGTTGAATAAAATGGCTATCTCAAAGTTTTGATTAGATGTGTTTGAAGAAAAGGTGGGCGTGAGAGGCAGGTTAGTTGTCCTCTAATCACTTCCGACTATTAAAAAGGCCACTAGCCCTTTGAATTTTCAATCGAATGAGCCCTTTTCGAAGTTTCTACAAGAACGCCTTCTATTAAAACCTTATATGCCCCCAGGGCATAACTTACAACCCTTGCCCTAAGGGCTGTGGGGGACTATCCTCCTCAAAAACATAATTTCTATCTGGAAATCAACTACGCAGAACAAAAGGGCTATCTCTAAATTTTTATTGGATGTGTTTCGGGAAATGGTGGGCGTGGAAGGGGTGTTAGTCACCTTCCAATCATTTTCGACTATTAAAAAGGGCACTAGCCACTCCAATTTACAATTGAATCAGCTCTTTCTACGACAACGTCTTCGATACGAAGTGCCCTGCTCTAAAGGAACAAATTGATAAATAATACATTGTGCCAACATCGTTCTTATATGCCCCAGGGCATAACTTAAAACCCTCGCCCTGAGTGTTGTGGGGGAGTGTCCTCCTCTTTACTTTGTCCCCTTCTTGAAGTTGATTCTTCTTGAGAATGAGCCCTTTTTGAAGTTTCTACGACAACGCCTTATATAAAAACCTTATATACCCCCAGGGCATAAATTACACCCCTTGCCCTAAGGGCTGTGGGGAAGTGTCCTCTTCAAAAACATAATTTCTATCTTGAAATCAACTAAGCTGAACAGAAGGGCTAGCTCTAAATTTTTATTCCATGTGTTTTGGGAAATGGTGGGCTTGGAAGGGGTGTTAGTCACCTTCCAATCACTTTCGACTATTAAAAAGGGCACAAGCCATTCCAATTTCCAATTGAATGAGCTCTTTCTACCACTACTTCTTCGATACGAAGTGCCCTGCTCTAAAGGAAAAAATTAATAAATAATACATTGTGCCAACTTCCTTGTTATATGCCCCCATGGCATAACTTAAAACTCTTGCCCTGAGGGTTGTGGGGGAGTGTCCTCCTCTTTACTTAGTCCCCGTTTCTTGTCTTGTTCTCGAGTTTTCCCGTTCTTTACTTAGGCAGCAAGATCGAGCTGCCTATGATTTATACAACAAATTTCTATATAAACCTTATATGCCCCCAGGGTAAAACTTACAACCCTTGCTCTGAGGGCTCTGAAGGGGTTTTCATCCTAAAAAACTTAATTTCCAGATCGTTCAACTACGTTGAACAAAATGTATATCACAAATTTTGATTGGATGTGTTTGGGAAAATGGTAGGCGTGAGAGGGGCATTAGTCACTATCCAATCACTTCCAACTATTAAAAAAGGCACTAGCCCTTTCAATTTCCAGTTGAATGAGCCCTTTTGAAATGTCTACGACAACGCATTCAATAAAAACTTTATATGTCCCGAGGACATAACTTACAACCCTTGCACTGAGGGCGCTGAGGGAGTTATCATCCTAAAAGACCTAATTTCCAGAACTTTCAACTACGTTGAACAAAATGGATATCTAAAAATTTTTATTGGATGTGTTTGGGGAAAGGGTAGGCCTGGAAGGGTTGTTATTTGCCTTCCAATCACTTTTGACTAATAAAAAGGGCACTAGCCATTTCAATTTCCAATCGAATGCGCCCTTTTTGAAGTTTCTACGACAATGCGTTCTATAAAAACCTTATATGCCCCCAGGGCATATTTTACAACCCTTGCCCCGAGGGTTGTGGGGGAGTGTCCTCCTCAAAATCATATTTTCTATCTGGAAATCACCTACGCGGAACAAAATGGCTATCTCAAAATTTTGATTGGATGTGTCTGGGGGATATATAGGCGTGGGAGCAAAATGGATATAGTCGAAGTAAAGCTGCCCACGTATTCCTAAGACCCGATGCATTGTCTCCCCTACGGTGAAAACACTGCAGAAAAGAAAGATACGGATCTAATACCATGTTTTCTGAAATTATCGAGTCAAAAAACCTTGGGGGCAACATTTTGACCAGCCATATCGCACAACTCTCGAGGATACTGTTTTCCCCCTCCCCCTTCCCCGCGAAAGGGGAAGTCGAACCAAGTCCAGCGATAAAACAAAATAACTTTCTTTTTTCGAGTTCTCCGCGCAAGAAAAAGAGCAGACGTGAAATTTGAGCGCACAATAATGCTGCCCCTGAATTTTTCCAATTTTCCTCCTTTCCCCCGTTTTTTACCCTGTTCCGCCTAGGGGATTTTTGGGGACTTTTGATATGTTGTACAAAATTTTTTTCTGTACAAGACGGTGTAAAAATCTTTTATATTGCAATTTTGTCCCGGAGTTTCGTAGATTTACTGGACTACTCTGATAGCTATTAGACCTCTGCTACCCCATTCACAACGTTTTCTTAAAAACGACGTAGGCTATACGCTAGACTGCTCTTGATAGACAGTTAAATATTTTTCGGCATGCTCGGGTGGATTATAGAAGTAACAAATAGAAAGTGTATGATCACCTCTGAAACTTGTATTGTTGCGATATTTTCTTTCTTTATCTAATGCTCCAATCCCTGCCCTGGTTGGTGAGATGCCAGGTAAATGTAACAGTCTTAATAGTTTAGACAGTTGTAAAAGTTTGACTTCAGAAGGATTCTTTAAAGTGTATTCAGGATAATGGCTTGCCATGCATTTTTGTGGTGTAGTCGATATGTGCAGGTTCCAGCCACGTGCATTATTGATATTTGCCTGGATAATCCCCAAAGCTACCAAAGGGATCGGGATTTTTCTTTCTTGGACTGTCTTCAAGTTCTTTTGTTCAATGATCTGTAGTTATCCTGGCAATCAGCTCAGTTAGTATCTACGCTTTAGGTTGTTGCATTCGGACTTTTTTCCAAGCCATCTCTTGCCCATTTCCAACTCCTCTTTGCTGTACTTGAATGAGTGGCAAAGTTTTAAACATTTAGCAAATTTGGGTGTTTTTTTTCTTGTAATGTCTAAATGCTTTTGGCTGGCAAAATAGCAAAATCTTCTCCACCATAAGCAAATCCATTCTTATCGTTATTGATAGTTGTTCTAGGCTGTTGTCCAGCGCAAAAGCAGCATTGAATATATATCGAACGACACAGCATTTCAAAGTTCTTATCGGATGTGTCCGAAAGATGCTGTTGGCAAAAATCCAGCATAAATCATAGGCAGCGCGCTAGCGCTGCCTAAGTAAAGAACGATGTGGGCACAATGTGTTTTTTTTTCTCCACCCGGGCACTTCGTATCGAAGGAGTTGTCATAGAAACTTCGAAAAGGGCTTTTTCGATTTGAAATTGGAATGGCTAGTGCCCTTTTAGATAATAGAAACTGTTTGGAGGGCAACTAGCCCCCCCCCCACGCCCATTATTTCCCCAAAAACATCCAATCAAAATTTTGATATAGCCATTTTGTTCAGCGTAGTTGATTTCCAGATAGAAAATATTTTTTTGAGGAGGACACTCCCCCACAACCGTCGGGGCAAGGGTTTTAAATTATGCCTTGAGGGAATATAAGAACGAAGTGGGCAGAATGTATTATTTATTATTTTTTCCTTTAGAGCAGGGCACTTCATATGGAAGGGGTCGTCATAGAAACTTCAAAAGGGGCTCATTCGATTCTAAATTGAGAGTTCTAGTGCCCTTTTTAATAATCGAAAGTGTTTGGAGGGCAACTAGCCCCCCCCCACGCCCATCATTCCCCCAAAAACATCCAAAGAAAACCTTGAAATATCCATTTTCTTCAGCGTAGTTCATACCCGAATCTAAAATATGTTTTTGAGGAAGATACCAACCACAATCCTCGAGGCAAGGATGTCAGGTTATGCCGAGGGGGCATAAAAGAATGATGTTTACACAATGTATAATTTATTATGTTTTTTTTCTTTAGAGCAGGGCACTTCACATGGAAGAGGTCGTCATATAAACTTCAAACGGGGCTCATTCGATTCTAAATTGAGAGTTCTAGTGCCCTTTTTAATAATCGAAAATGATTGGAGGGCGACTAGCCCCCCCCCCCCCACGCCCACCATTCCCCCATACACATCCAATCAAAATTTTGAGATAGCCACTTTGCTCAGCGTAGTTGATTTCCACATAAAAAATATTTTTTTGAGGTGGACACTCCCCCACAACCCTCAGGGCAAGGGTTTTAAGTTATGCCCTGGGGGCATATAAGGTTTTTATAGAAGGCGTTGTTGTAGAATCTTCAAAACAGGCTCATTCGATTGGATATTCGAAAGACTAGTACCCTTTTTAATAGTCAAAAGTAATTGAAGGGCAAGTAGCCCTTCCTCCACGCCCATCATTCCCCCAAACACATCCAATCAAAATTTTGAGATAGCCATTTTGTTCAGCGTAGTTGATTTCCAGATAGAAATTATGTTTTTGAGGAGGAAACTCGCACAACCCTAAGGGCAAGGGTTTTAAGTTATGCCCTGGGGGCATATAAGTTTTTTATAGAAGGCGTCGTCGTAGAAACATCAAAAAAGGCTCATTTGATAGGAAATTCAAAGGGCTAGTGCCCTTTTTAATAGTCGAAAAGGTTTGGTGGGCAACTAACCCCCCTCCACGCCCATCTTTCCCCCAAACACATCCAATCAAAATTTTTAGGTAACCAATTTGTTCAGCGTAGTTAATTTCCCAATAAAAAATATGTTTTTGAGAAGGAAACTCCCACATACCCCTCGGTGCAAGGGTTTTAAACTATGCCCTGGAGGCATTTAGAAACGAAGTTGCCACAATGTACTATTTGTTATTTTTCCTTTAGAGTAGGGCACCTCATATGGAAGGGCTCGTCGTAGAAACTTCAAAAGGGCTCATTCGATTGGAAATTGAGAGTTCTAGTGCCCTTTTTAATAGTCGAAAGTGAGTGGAGAGCAACTAGCCCCCCCCCCCTCAAGCCCATCAATCCCCCAAACACATCTAATCAAAATTTTGGGATAGCCATTAAGTTCAGCGTAGTTGATTTCCAGATAGAAAATATATTTTTGAGGAGGATACTCCCCCCACAACCCTCAGGGCAAGGGTTTTAAGTTATGCCCTGGAGGCATATAAGGTTTTTATCGAAGACGTTGTCGTAGAAACTTCAAAACAGGCTCATTCAATTGGAAATTCGAAGGGCTAGTACCCATCATTCCCCCAAACACATCCAATCAAAATTTTGAGATAGCCATTTTGTTCAGCGTGGTTGATTTCCAAATAGAAAATATGTTTTTGAGGAGGAGAGTCCCCCACAACCCTCAGGGCAAGGGTTTTAAGTTATGCCCTGGGGGGTATTTAAGGTTTTTATAGAAGGCGTTGTCTTAGAAACTTCAAAAAAGGCTCATTCGATTGGAAATTCAAAGGGCTAGTGCCCTCTTTAATAGTCGAAAGTTATTGCAGGGAAACTAGCCCCCCCCCACGCCCATCATTCCCCCAAACACATCCAATCAAAATTTTGAGATAGCCATTTTGTTCAGTGTGGTTGATTTCCAGATAGAAAATATGTTTTTGCGGAGGACACTCCCCCACAGCCCTCAGGGCAAGGGTTTTAAGTTATGCCCTGGGGGCATATAAGGTTTTTAAAGAAGGCGTTGTCGTAGAAACTTCAGAAAAAGCTCATTCGATTGAAAATTAAAAGGGCTAGGGCCCTTTTTAATAGTCGAAAGCGATTGGAGGGCACCTAGCCCCCCCCCCTGCCCATCATTCCCCCAAACACATCCAATAAAATTTTTTAGATATCCATTTTGTTCAGCGTAGTTGATTTCCAAATAGAAGGTATATTTTTGAGGAGCAAACTCCCCCACAACCCTCAGGGCAAGGATTATAAGTTATGTCCTGGGGGCATATAAGGTTGTTATTGAAATCTTTGTCGTAGAACCTTGAAAAGGGCTCATTCGATTTGAAATTCAAAGGGATAGTAACCTTTTTAATAGTCGAAAGTGATTTGAGGGCAACTTACCCTCTCTCACGTCCACCTTTTCCCCAAACACATCCAATCAAAATTTTTAGAGAGTCATTTGATTCAACGTAGTTGAAAGTTTTGGAAATTAGGTCTTTAAGGATGACGTCGTCTCTCCCCACAGCCCTCAGGGCAAAGGTGGTAAGTTATGCCCTGAGGCATATAAAGTTTGAAAGCGTTTTACTGAAAACCCCTATGCCTTCCCAAGGCCACAACAAAATTTGCACTTTACTGAAAAAATACAGATGTATGTACATTGTCAGTTTAATATACATATACTGATGTTTAGTAATCAAAATGTTAATATTATTTGATTTACTAAAGTTATAAAAGTAAAAACATTTATATTTTTTCCGTAAAGTGCAAATTTTATTCTGGCCTTGGGTCAGAAGGCATAGGGGTTTTGCGCCCAACTTATGTTAATTTCTGCTCGTTTTGAGTTTGACTCTGTTATTTATTGTAATTTCTGTTCGTTTTAGGTTCCCTTTATTTATCGATGCTGATTTGTGGTAATTTCATGCTTTGTAGATTATTTGCTTTTATTTATTCTAATTTTTTATTTAATGGAGCTTTTCACTTTTCTTTTAAAAACTTATTTTTTGGAAAAAGTTTTTTAAATTAATGCCATGAAAGAATCCATGGTTTTAGTCCGAAAGCTTCTGTAGACATAGCAATTGGCAAAATTGAAATCAGCGTTTAAAAGGCATATCAAGGGGTTTGTCCATTTGTTACCTAGCGAAGTAATAAATCAATTGTAAATTTAGCCCCTTTCTTGTGTCCCAGCTTTTCCTTGGGACGTATAAATAAGTTTGCTGATTTGTTGTTGTTGTTTTTTTCCAAATTGGTATTTGGTACTATGGCATTACTTGGTGTTAAAGAGAAACAATTACAAATTACTTGAAACCAATATAATGACTGAGCTTATACCCATTGCCTAGGGCTATAAGAAGGCATTAGAGGTGGGGGAACTACTGAATCATAGATAGACTGAAGGCTACTCTGACAACGAAATGAATGCAAGGTTACTTATTTGATGAAGTAAAAATTTTATTTTGAAGTGTTTAGCTCAGAAGAGGGCATTAACAAGCAAAGGTGGACCTAGAGGAAAATCTTGAGGGGTGGGGAGGGGGGGGGGCAATGTGACAGGGGAGCTGAAAACCGACTAAATTGACAAGTTTATTTTTTTTTAAAGGAAAAAAAAACAAATTTGGACAAGAAAGAAAAACAAGCAAAAATGGTTTTTTTAAAGGCCAAATGAAAATACTGACAAAACACAACAAAGGACACCGTAAAAATTTTGGGGGAAGGGACCAGGGATCCCCGGCTCCCTTGATCCACTTTTTTTAACAAGACTGTTAATGAGTGAGGGAAAAACCATCATTTCCTTTGCCTAATTGTTGAATATCTTTTTTCTATATTTACAAGGGTACTTCTTTCTCCCCTTTTAGTTCTTCAGATTTTTTTTAAAAGCGGTGATTACGATGCAAAATAAGGAACAATACGATTGAGGATTCTCAGATACTTTCCTGTATTGTTTTAATAGATTAATTAAAAAAAACTTTTTCCATAAAATAAGTTTTTCAAAGAAAAGTAAAGAACTCCATTAAACAAAAAATGAGCGAAAATAAAATCAAATAACCTACCAAGCGAGAAACTACCACAAATCAGCATCGATAAATAAATGAAACACAAAACGAACAAAAATTATAATAAATAACCGAATCAAACTCAAAACGAGCAGAAATTAACATAAGTAGGGCTCAAAACCTCTATGCTTTCCCAAGGCCAGAACATAATTTGCACTTTACTGAAAAAAATATAAATGTTTTTACTTTTATAACTTTAATAAATCAAACAATACTAACATTTTGATTACTAAATATCAGTATATGTATATTAAACTGAGAATGCACATTAATTTGTATTTTTTTTGTCAGTAAAGTGCAAATTATGTTCTGGCCTTGGGAAAGCATAGAGGTTTTGAGCCCAACCAATGTTAATTTCTGCTCGTTTTGAGTTTGATTTATTTATCGATGCTAATTTGTGGTAGTTTCACGCTTGGTAGATTATTTGATTTTATTTTTGCACATTTTTTTTTAATGGTGTTCTTTACTTTTCTTTGAAAAACTTATTGTGTGAAAAAAGTATTTTCAATTAATTTCTGTTCGTTTTGTCTTTACATTGCCTTTTCAGAGAAAAAGAAAATAATACTTTAAATCTTTTCGTTTTTTTAAAGATTTATAGTTTGGCCTGCTTTTTGTATGCTGGAGAAAAATTTTCAGCAATTTTTAACAACATTTAGTTTTTAAACATAAAGTCAAATGGGAGGGTGGGCGTGGGAGGGGGATTAGTTTTCCTCCAATCACTTTTGACTATTAAAAAGGGCATCAGCTCTTTTTATTTTCAATCGAATGAGCCCTTTTCGATGTTCCTACGACAACTCCTTCGATACAAAGTGCCGTGGTCTAAACAACAACAACAACAAAAAAATAATACATTATACCCCCATCGATCTTTACTATAAAAATTTCAAGCCGACCAATCACTTTCGACTATTAAAAAGGGCACTAGGACTTTCGATTTCCAATCACATGAGCTCTTTTTGAGTATCTACGACAACACTTCCTATAAACAACTTATATGCCTCCAGGGCATAAATGACAACTCTTACCCTAAGGGCTGTGAGGGTGGTTGTCATCCTGTAAGACCTAATTTACAGAACGTTCAACTACGTTAAACAAAATGGCAATCTCAAAATTTTGATTGGATGTGTCTGGGAAAATTGTGGGCGTGAGAGGGGCGTTAGGCTTTCTCCAGTCATTTTCAACTATTAAAAAAGGCACTAGCCCTTTCAATTTCCAATCATATGAGCCCTTTTGAAGTTTCTACGGCAACGCTTTCAATAAAAACCTTATATGCCCCCAGGGGATAACTTACAACCCTCACCCTGAGGGCTGGGGGGATGGGTTGTTATCCTCACAGACCTAATTTCCAGAACTTTCTACTACGTTGAAAAAAATGGCTATCTGAAAATTTTGATTGGATGCGTTTAGGGGAAAGGTGGGCGTGAAAGAGAGGTTAGTTACCGTCCAATCACTTTCAACTATTAAAAAGGGCACTAGCCCTCTCAATTTTCAATTGAATGAGCCCTTTTTGAAGTTTTTATCATATAGTCTTTATCATTAAGAATCTTATATGCCCCCAGGGCATAACTTACAACTTTCGCCCTGGGAACTCTGAGGGGTTTGTCATCCTTAAATACATAATTTCCAGAACTTTCAACTACGTTGAACAAAATGGCTATCTCTAAAATTTGATAGAATGTGTTTGAAGAAATGGAGGGCGTGAGAGGGGGGGTTTATTACTCTCCAGTCACTTTTGACTATTAAAAGGGCAATTTCAATTTCCAATCAAATAAGCCCCTTTTGACATTTCTACAACAACTTTCTATATAAACCTTATATGCCCCCAGGGCATAACTTACAACCCTTGCAGTGAAAGCTCTGAAGGGGTTATCATCCTAAAAGACTTAATTTCCAGAACTTTCAAATATGTTGAACAAAATGGATATCTCAAAATTTTGATTGGATGTGCTTGGGGAAATGGTGGGCGCGAGAGAGGGGTTAGTTGCCCTTCAATCACTTTCGACTATTGAAAGGGCAATAGCCTAGCCCTTTCAGTATTCAATTGAATGGGCCCTTTTGGATGTTTTTACAACATCAATTTCAATAAAAACCTTACATGCTCCCAGGGCATAACTTACAACCCTTGCCCTGAGGGTTGCGGGGGGATGGGTTGTCATCCTTAAAGACCTAATTTCCAAAACTTTCAACTGCGTTGAATAAAATGGCTATCTAAAAATTTTGATTGGATGTGTTTGGGGAAGAGGTGGGCGTAAGAGGGAGCTTAGTTGCCCTCAAATAACTTTCGACAATTAAAAAGGGCACTAGCCCTTTGAATTTCCAATCGAATGAGCCCTTTTCAAGTTTCTACGTCAAACATTTCAATAAAAACCTTACATGCCCCCAGGGCATAACTTATAACCAAGGCCGGGTCCAGGATTTTTTTTCGGGTGGGGGGGTACTAATTTTTGACTTTTTCGGGGTGGGGGGTTACTAATTTTTGACTCAGTTTTCGACTAATTTTACTAATTTTTACCTAGGGTTTACTAATTTTCGACTTATTTTCGACTCGGTCAAAAATTTCGGGGGGGGGGTGGTTCAAACCAGGTAACCCCCCCCCCAGGATACGGCCTTGCTTATAACCCTTTCCCTGAAGACTGTGGGGGGAGTTTCCTGCTCAAAGATATAGTTCCCTGAACTTTAAACTGCGTGGAACAAAATGGCTATCTAAAAATTTTGATTGGATATGTTTGGGGAAATGGTGGGCGTGGAAGGGGTGTTAGTTGCATTTCAATCACTTTTGACTATTAAAAAGGGCACAAGCCATTCAATTTCCAATCGAATGAGCCCTTTTTGAAGTTTCTACGACGCGTTCAGTAAAAACCTTATATGCCCCCAGGGCATAACTTACAACCCTTGCCCTGAGGGCTGTGGGGGAGTGTCCTCCTCAAAAACATAATTTCTAACAATATTTCCACAACACTGAACAAAATGGCTATCTAAAAAATTTTATTGGATGTGTTTGAGGAAAACGAGGGCGAGAGAGGGGGGCTAGTTGCCTTCATATCACTTTCGACCATTGAAAAGGGCATTAGAACTTTGAATTTTTAATCGAATGAGCCCTTTTTCAAGTTTCTACAATAAAGATTTCAATAAAAACCTGCGTGCCCCCATTGCATGACTTATACCACGTGTCCAGAATTATATGAGCGGAGTATACTGCTCAATGATATAATTTCCCGAAATTCAAGAGTGTATAATTAAATGGCACTTTAAAAATTTTGAGGAGATCGGGGTTATGTACTGGTGGGCATTGACAGGGTGTTATATGCCTTCCAAATACTTTCGACTATTAAACAGGGCACAATCCATTTCAATTTCTAATCGAATGAGCCCCTTTCTGAAGTTTCTACGACAACGCTTTCAATGAAAACTTTATAAGCACCCAGGGCATAACTTACAATCCTCGTCCTGAGGGCTGTGAGGGGATGTCATCCTCAAAAACCTGATTTCAGAACTTTAAACTACGTTGAACAAAATGGCTATCTGAAAATTTTGATTTTGATGGGAAAAGGTGATGTGTTCCCCAAACACATCAAAATTTTGATGTGTTTGGGGAAAAGGTGGGCGTCAGAGGGGGGTTAGTTACCGTTTAATAACTTTCAACTATTAAAACGGGCACTAGCCCTTTGAATCTCCAATCACATGAGGCTTTTTTGAAGTTTTTATGACAACGCCTTCTATAAAAACCTTATATGCCAACCTTATATGCATTCTATATAAACCTTAGGGCCTATCTTGCAACCCTTGCCCAGAGGGTTGTGGGGGAGTTTCCTGCTCAAACACATATTTTCTATCTGGAAATCAACTACGCTGAACAAAATAGTTATCTCAAAATTTTGATTGGATGTGTTTGGGGGAATTATCAGCGTGGGGGGGGGCTAATTGCCCTCCAATCACTTCCGATTATTAAAAAGGGCACTAGCCCTTTGAATTTCCAGTCGAATGAGCCTTTTTTGAAGTTTTTACGACAACACCTTCTATAAAAACCTGATATGCCCCCAGTGTATAACTTAAAACCCTTGCCCCGAGGGTTGTGGGGGAGTGTCCTCCTCAAAAACATATTTTCTATCTGGAAATCAACTAGCCTACGCTAAACAAAAGGGTTATCCCAAAATTTTGATTGGATGTGTTCGGGTGAATGATGGACGGTGGATGGGGGGCTAGTTGCCCTCCAATCACTTCAACTATTAAAAAGGGCACTAGCCCTTTGAATTTCCTTTCGAATCAGCCCCTTTTGAAGTTTCTATGACAATGCCTTCTATAAAAACTTTATATACCCCAGGACATAACTTAAAACCCTTGCCCTGAGAGTTGTTGGGGAGTGTCCTCCTCAAAAAAATTATTTTCTATCGGGAAATCAACTACGCTGAACAAAATGGCTATGTCAAAATTTTGATTGGATGTGTTTGGGGGAATGATGGGCGTGGGGGAGGGGTTAGTTCCCCTCCAATCACTTTTGACCATTAAGAAGGGCACTAGCCCTTTGAATTTCCGATCGAATGAGCCTTTTTTGAAGTTTCTCCGACAACACCTTCTTATAAAAACCTTATATGCCCCCAGGCCATAACTTAAAACCCTTGCCCTGAGGGTTGTGGGGGAATGTCCTCCTAAACAACGTATTTTCTATCTGGAAATCAACTAGCCTACATTGAACAAAATAGCTATCTCAAAATTCTGATTGGATGTGTTTGGGGGACTGATGGGCACGGGGGCGGGGCTAGTTCCCCTCCAATCACTTTCGACTATTAAAAAGGGCACTAGCCCTTTGAATTTCTAATCGAATGAGCCTGTTTTGAAGTTTCTACTGAAAACACCTTCTATAAAAACCTTATATGCCCCCAGGGCATAAGTTAAAACCCTTCCCCTGAGGGTTGTGGGGGAGTGTCCACCTCAAAAACACATTTTCTATCTGGACATCAACGACGCTGAACAAAATGGCTATCTCCAAATTTTGATTGGATGTGTTTGGGGGATTGATGGGTGCGGGGGGGGCGCCAGTTGCCCTTTAATCACTTTAGACTTTAATCACTATCCAATCGAATGAGCATGCTTTGAAGGTTCTACGACAACGCTTTGTATAAATACCTTATATGCCCCCAGGGCATGACTTAAAACCCTTGCCCTGAGGGTTGTGGGCGAGTGTCCTCCTCAAAAACATATTTTCTATCTGGAAATCAACTACGCTCAACAAAATTGCTATCTCAAAATTTTGATTGGATGTGTTTGGGTTAATGATGGGCGGAGAGGGCTAGTTGACCTCCAATCACTTTCGACTATTAAAAAGGACACTTGCCCCTTGAATTTCCAATCGAATGAGCCTGTTTTGAAGTTTCTACGACAACACTTTCTATAAAAACCTTATATGCCCCCAAGGCTTAACATAAAACCCTTGCCCAAATGGTTGTGGGGGAGTGTCCTCCTCAAATACACATTTTCTGTCTGGAAATCAACTATGCTGAACAAAATGGCTATCTCCAAATTTTGATTGGATGTGTTTGGGGTAATAATGGGTGTGTGGGGGGGGGGGGGTTGCCAGTTGCCCTTTAATCACTTTAGACTATTAAAAAGGGCACTAACCCTTTGAATTTCCAATCGAATGAGCCTTTTTTGAAGTTTATACGACAACGCCTTATTATAAAAACCTTATATGCCCCCAGGGCATAACTTAAAACCCTGCCCTTAGGGTTGTGGGGGAGTGTCCTCCTAAAAAACATATTTTCTATCTGGAAATCAACTAGCCTACACTGAACAAAATGGCTATGTCAAAATTTTGATTGGATGTGTTTGGGTGAATGATAGGCAAAGGGGAGCGGCTAGTTCCCCTCCAATCACTTTCTAGTTGGCCTAGTTGCCCTCCAATCACTTTTGACTATTAAAAAGGGCACTAGCCCTTTGAATTTCCAATCGAATGAGCCTGTTTTGAAGTTTCTACGACAACTCTTTCTATAAAAACCTTATATGCCCCCAGGGCTTAACATAAAACCCTTGCCCAGAGGGTTTTGGGGGAGTGTCCTCCTCAAATACACATTTTCTATCTGGAAGTCAACTACGCTCAACAAAATGGCTATCTCCAAATTTTGATTGGATGTGTTTGGGGGAATGATGATTGCGGGGGGGGGGGGTTGCCAGTTGCTCTTTAATCACTTTAGACTATTAAAAAGGGCACTAGCTCTTTGAATTTCTAATCGAATGAGCCTGTTTTGAAGTTTCTACTGAAAACACCTTCTATAAAAACCTTATATGCCCCCAGGGCATAAGTTAAAACCCTTCCCCTGAGGGTTGTGGGGGAGTGTCCACCTCAAAAACACATTTACTATCTGGACATCAACGACGCTGAACAAAATGGCTATCGCCAAATTTTGATTGGATGTGTTTGGGGGATTGAGGGGTGCGGGGGGGGCGCCAGTTGCCCTTTAATCACTTTAGACTTTAATCACTATCCAATCGAATGAGCATGCTTTGAAGGTTCTACGACAACGCTTTGTATAAATACCTTATATGCCCCCAGGGCATTACTTAAAACCCTTGCCCTGAGGGTTGTGGGGGAGTGTCCTCCTCAAAAACACATTTTCGATTTGGAAATCAACTACACTGAACAACATGACTATCTAAAAATTATTATTGGATGTTTGTGGGTGACGAATGGGCGGGGGGGGGTCTCGTTGCCCTTCCATCCCTTTTGACTATTGAAAACGGTACTATCCCTTTGAATTTCCACTCGAGAGTGCCCTTTTTGAAGTTTCTACGACAACACCTTCTATAGAAACCTTGTATGCCCCCAAGGCTTAACATAAAACCCTTGCCCACATGGTTGTGGGGGAGTGTCCTCCTCAAATACAAATTTTCTGTCTGGAAATCAACTATGCTGAACAAAATGGCTATCTCCAAATTTTGATTGGATGTGTTTGGGGTAATAATGGGTGTGTGGGGGGGGGGGGGGTTGCCAGTTGCCCTTTAATCACTTTAGACTATTAAAAAGGGAACTAGCCCTTTGAATTTCCGATCGAATGAGCCTTTTTTGAAGTTTCTACGACAACGCCTTCTTATAAAAACCTTATATGCCCCCAGGGCATAACTTAAAACCCTGCCCTGAGGGTTGTGGGGGAGTGTCCTCTTAAAAAACATATTTTCTATCTGGAAATCAACTAGCCTACATTGAACAAAATGGCTATGTCAAAATTTTGATTGGATGTGTTTGGGGGAATGATAGGCAAAGGGAGCGGCTAGTTCCCCTCCAATCACTTTCTAGTTGGCCTAGTTGCCCTCCAATCACTTTTGACTATTAAAAAGGGCACTAGCCCTTTGAATTTCCAATCGAATGAGCCTGTTTTGAAGTTTCTACGACAACTCTTTCTATAAAAACCTTATATGCCCCCAGGGCTTAACATAAAACCCTTGCCCAGAGGGTTTTGGGGGAGTGTCCTCCTCAAATACACATTTTCTATCTGGAAGTCAACTACGCTCAACAAAATGGCTATCTCCAAATTTTGATTGGATGTGTTTGGGGGAATGATGATTGCGGGGGGGGGGGGGTTGCCAGTTGCTCTTTAATCACTTTAGACTATTAAAAAGGGCACTAGCCCTTTGGATTTCCAATCGAATGAGCCTGTTTTGAAGTTTCTACGAAAAAGCCTTCTATAAAAGCCTTATATGCCCCCATGGAATAACTTAAAACCCTTTCCCTGAGGGCTGTGGGGGAGTTTCCTCCTCAAAAACCTATTTTCTATCTGGAAATCAAATACTTTGAGCAAAAGGGATATCTCACAATTTTGATTGGATGTGTTTGGGGGAAAGATGGGCTTGGGCGGGGGCTAGTTGCCCTCCAATCACTTTCGACTATTAAAAAGGGCACTAGCCCTTTGAATTTCCAATCGAATGAGGTTTTTTTGAAGTTTCTACGACAACGCCTTCTATAAAAACCTTATATGCCCCAGGGGCATAACTTAAAACCCTTGCTCCGAGGGTTGTGGGGGAGTCTCCTCCTCAAAACACATTTTCTATCTTGAAATCAACTACGCTGAGCAAAATGGTTGTCTTAAAATTTTGATTGGATGTGTTTGGGGGAACGATGGGTGTTGGGGGGGGCTAGTTGCCCTTCAATCACTTTCGACTATTAAGAAGGGCACTAGCCCTTTGAATTTCCAATCGAATGAGCCTGTTTTGAAGTTTCCACGACAACGCCTTCAATAAAAACCCTATATGCCCCCAGGGCATAACTTAAAACCCGGCCCTGAGGGTTGTGGGGGAGTGTCCTCCTCATGAATATATTTTCTATCCGGAAATCAGCTACACGGAACAAAATGGCTATCGCACAATTTTGATGGGATGTGTTTGGGGGAATGATGGGCGTGGGGGGGCTAGATGCCCTCCAGCCACTTTCGACTATTAAAAAGGGCACTAGCCCTTTGAATTTCCAATCGAATGAGCCTGTTTTGAAGTTTCTACGACAACGCTTTGTATAAATACCTTATATGCCCCCAGGGCATGACTTAAAACCCTTGCCCTGAGGGTTGTGGGCGAGTGTCCTCCTCAAAAACAAATTTTCGATCTGGAAATCAACTACGCTGAACAAAATGGCTATCTCACAATTTTGATTGGATGTGTTTGGGTTAGTGATGGGCAGGGGGGTCTAGTTGCCCTCCAATCACTTTCGACTATTAAAAAGGGCACTAGCCCCTTGAATTTCCAATCGAATGAGCCTGTTTTGAAGTTTCTACGACAACTCTTTCTATAAAAACCTTATATGCCCCCAGGGCTTAACATAAAACCCTTGCCCAGAGGGTTTTGGGGGAGTGTCCTCCTCAAATACACATTTGCTATCTGGAAATCAACTACGCTGAACAAAATGGCTATCTCCAAATTTTGATTGGATGTGTTTGGGGGAATGATGGTTGCGGGGGGGGGGGGAGATTGCCAGTTGCCCTTTAATCACTTTAGACTATTAAAAAGGGCACTAGCACTTTGGATTTCCAATCGAATGAGCCTGTTTTGAAGTTTCTACGACAAAGCCTTCTATAAAAGCCTTATATGCCCCCATGGAATAACTTAAAACCCTTTCCCTGAGGGCTGTGGGGGAGTTTCCTCCTCAAAAACCTATTTTCTATCTGAAAATCAACTACGTCGAACAAAATGGATATCTCACAATTTTGATTGGATGTGTTTGGGGGAAAGATGGGCGTGGGGGGGGGCTAGTTGCCCTCCAATCACTTTCGACTATTAAAAAGGGCACTAGCCCTTTGAATTTCCAATCGAATGAGGTTTTTTTGAAGTTTCTACGACAAATCCTTCTATAAAAACCTTATATGCCCCAGGGGCATAACTTAAAACCCTTGCTCTGAGGGTTGTGGGGGAGTCTCCTCCTCAAAACACATTTTCTATCTTGAAATCAACTACGCTGAGCAAAATGGTTGTCTTAAAATTTTGATTGGATGTGTTTGGGGGAACGAGGGGTGTGAGGGGGGGGCTAGTTCCCCTCCAAACACTTTCGACTATTAAAAAGGGCACTAGCCCTTTGAATTTCCGATCGAATGAGCCTGTTTTGAAGTTTCTACGACAACGCCTTCTATAAAAACCTTAAATCCCCCCTGGGCGTCATTTTAAACCCTTGCCCGGAGGGTTTTGGGGGAGTATCCTCCTCATAAATATATTTTCTATCCGCAAATCAACTATGCTGAACAAAGTGGATATCTCAAAATTTTGATTGGATGTGTTTGGGGGAATGATGGGCGTGGGGGGGGGGGGCTAGTTGCCCTCCAATCACTTTTGACTCCTAAAAAGGGCACTAGCTCTTTGAATTTCCAATCGAATGATTCTGTTTTGAATTTTCTACGACAACGCTTTGTATAAATACCTTATATGCCCCCAGGGCATAACTTAAAACCCTTGCCCTGAGGGTTGTCGGGGAGTGTCCTCCTCAAAAACAAATTTTCTATCTGGAAACCAACTGCGCTGAACAAAATGGCTATCTCTAAATTTCGTTTAGATGTGTTTGGGGGAATGATTGGCGTAAAGGGGAGGGTCTAGTTGCCCTCCAATCACTTTCGACTATTAAAAAGGTCACTAGAACTCTCGATTTCCAATTGAATGAACCCCTTTTGAAGTCTCTACAACGACCCTTTCTATATGAAGTGCCCTGCTTTAAAGAAAAAAAATAAACAAACTGTACATTGTGTCAACGTCAACATTGATCTTATATGCCCTCAGGGCATGAATTAAAACCCCTGCCCCGAGGGTTGTGGGGGAGTGTCCTCCTCAAAAAGATATTTTCTATCTGGAAATCAACTACGCTGAACAAAATGGCTATCTCAAAATTTTGATTTGATGTGTTTGGGGGAATGATGGGTGTGGGGGGGGGGGGGGAGGGGCTAGTGGCCCTCCAATCACTTTCGACTATTAAAAAGGGCACTAGCCACCTCAATTTCCAATCGAATGAGCCTTTTTTGAAGTTTCTACGACAACTCCTTCGATACGAAGTTTTCGGGTATGGAGAAAAAGAAACGAAAAAATAACACATATTGCCCACATCGTTCTTCACTTAGGCAGCGCTAGCGCGCCGCCTATGATATATCTTATCAGAGGCAACGCTATAAAATTTTAGATAGCCATTTTTTCAATATGGTCCAAAGATCAAATCTTGGGTTGACAAAGCCCCCCCCCCCTGCGGTAAGGGTTGTAATTTATGCCCCGGGGGCATGCAAAGATTTTTTATACAAGGAGTGGTCACATAAATATTTACACTCACAGAGAGGCTGAAAACACCCATACTCAATCACTAACACTCGATCACTCACTCAATCCTGACTCGCACTCACTCTCACTCGCTCAATCACACTCACTCACTCAAACTCACAGTCACTCATTCCCTCACACACACTCACTCACTCACACTTGCTATTAGGTGGAAAAAATGGTCGTATAAACTTCAGGTGGGGCTGATTTGAAACTGGAAGTTCTAATGCCCTTTTCAAGAGTCAAAAGTGATAGGAAGGCAACTAGCCCCAACCCCGCTCACTTTTCCCCAAATGCATCCGATTGAGAATTTGAGATAGCCATTTTATTCAAATAGTCGAGAAATCACATAACTTTGCCTCTGGGGTTTACAGAGCCCCCCCCCCCAGAACCCTGGGGCAAGTGTTTTAAGTTATGCCCCGAGGGCATGCAAAGGTTTTTATGCAAGGAGTGGTCGTATTAACTTTCACAATCACAGAGAGGCTGAAAAGCACTCACACTCACTCACTCACACTCGATCACTCACTCAGTCACACTCACTTTTAGTCACTCACTCATACTCGCTCACTCATACTCACTCACTCACTCACACGCACTCGCATTCACAGTTACTCATTCTATCACTCACACTCACCCACTCACACTCATATCCAGGTGGAAGAAGGGGTCGTATAAACTTCAAAGGGGGTCGTTCAGTTGGAAATCGGAAGTTCTAGTACCCTTCTAAGAGTCAAAAGTGATGGGAGGGCAACTAGACCCTCCTATGCCCTCTTTTCTCAAATGTATGAGATAAAAATTTTGAGACAGCTATTTTGTTCAAAATAGTCCAAAGATCATATAAAATGCCTCCGGGGTTGACACAAACCTCCAGAGCCCGGGAGAAAGGCTTATAATTTATGATCTGGGGCAAATGAGATTTTTATGGAAGGTATGGCCGTATAAGCTTTGAAGGATGCTCATTTGATGGGATATTAAAAGTTTTAGTTCCCTTTTTTAGTGTCAAAAGGGATCGAAGGGCATATAAGATTTTTATGGAAGGGGTGGTCGAATAATCTTTGGAGAGGGCTCACTCGATTGGAAGTCGGAAGATGTAATTCCCCTTTTAAGAACCAAGAGTGTTCGGAGGGCAACTAGCCACCCCCCCCAGGCCCTCTTTTCCCCAAATACATATGATTGAAATTTTGAGATAGGTTTTATGTTCAGAATTGTCCAAAGATCATATAAAAATTCCTTCGGGTCAACTCCCAGAGGCTTTCTCGGAAGCAACCCCCAGAGCCCCGGTGCAAGGGTTGTATGTTATTAACCGGGATTATTAAAGCTCTTATGGAAGAGATGGCCGCATAAAATTTGTAGGAGGCTCGTGTGATTCGAAATTAAAAATTCGAGTTCTCAATGTTAGAGCCGAAAATGACCAGAGATTAACTAGCTCTCCCCCCTCCCCCGCCCTCTTTTACCTAAATGCGGCCGATTGGAATTTTGTTTTTCAAAGAAAGGTAAATAATTTCGCAGGCCACACTGCCTTTCCTTGACGATAAATAAAAGTTCAAATTGGGATAAATTCCTCTTAATAGACAGTGATAAATTTCACAAACATACTAGAAGTTTCGGTCACATATGCAGTGACCGTCATCAGTATTACTACCGATGACGGTCACTGCATATGTGACAAAATATCTAGTATTTTTGTAAAATTTATCACTGTCAATTAGAAGGATTTTATCCCTATTTAAGCTTTTATTTGTCGCAGAGAAAGGTAAAGAGCCTCATTAATCTCAAGACAAGCGGAAACAAATTCTTATAATAGTTCAAATTAAAAGATATTACGTGAATTCAGTTTTTTTTAAAAAGCGTACTTGAAATATCTTGGGAACAGCTAAGGTTATTAGGTTGGAGCTTGAGACTATAGATATGTTAAGGGGGGATCTTGAAATTTGATTTGTAGACTACAATCCCCCCTCCCTCCATTTTCCTTTTTAATGCCCGCTCCCCTCAACACTAATCAAATTTTCGAAAAAGTAATTTTGTTCAAAATAGGCAATAGACCTAGAACTATGCCTCCGGGGATGCAATGCCCGCCAAAACCATAGAGCAATAATTGTAAATCATACGATTTACCCTTTTTTAGTTGCAGAAGTTTTTGTTAGGAAAAGAGGGTATCTTTCATTTTGATTGCGTTCGATTTTAACTTGTTTCAATAAAAGTTTCCAATCATTATGATATTTTTCTGAGAGGCACTTCTTATGAAAGAGGGGGTCGTATAAACTTTGGAGGGGGCTTATTCAATTGGAAATCAAAAGTTTCAATGTCCTTTTTAAGAGTCAAAAGTGATCCCTCCTCCTCCCTTCCCCTCTCTCGCCCTCTATTCCCCAAATGCAATAGAGGGAAATTTTGAGATAACCAATGTGTTCAGTCCAGATAACAACAGTCCAAAGATCAGGTAACAATGAGTGCGGGGTCGATACAGCCCCCCACAACCCGGGACAAGTACTGTGAATTATACGCTTTACGCATATAAGGTTTTTATGGAAAGGGTGGTCGTATAAATTTTGCAGGAGACCCATTTGATTGGAAATTGAAAGTTCCCTTTTTAGGAGTAAAAAATGATCAGAGGGCAACTAGTTCCCCTCACACCCTCTTTTCACTCCCCAAATGTTCCGATCGAGATTTTGATATAGACATGTTGTTCAAAATATTCCAAAGATCATATAACCATGTCCTTGGAGTTGACACAAACCCCAGAGCCTGGGGATAAGAATTGTAAGTTATTACTTGGGAGCATAAAAGTTTTTTATGGGAGGAGTGGTCCTATAAACTTTCACACTCAAAGGGGGGATGCTTTAAATGCACTCAGACCTACATGCACTCACTCACTTACACTGTCACTTACTCACACTCGCACTAACGCTCACACACTGGCGGTAAAAGTGGTCTTATGAACTTTGGAGGGGCTTTTTAATTGTAAATCGGAAGTTCTAGAGCCCTTTTTAAAGTCCAAAGTGATCGAAGGGCAACTACCCTCCCCCACACCAGTTTTTCCCAAATAGATTCGGTCAAAATTTTTAGATAGCTATTTGGTTCAAAATAGGCCAAGATCAGATAACAAAAGCTCTAGAGTCGGCACAACCCCACAGAGCGCGAGGGCAAGTGTTTTTTATGGAAGGGATGGTTGTATAAACTTCGGAGGAGACTCATTTTATTGGTAATTGAAATTTCTAGTTCCTTTTTAAGAGCCAAAAGTGACTGAAAGTTAACTAGCCCCGTCTACCCCCTTTTTTCCCGTAGTAAATGTGATTGGAATTCCCATATAGCCATTTTGTTCAAAATAGTCCAAAAATCAAATAGCAATGCGTTTTGCTCCAGGGGTATGTAAGGTTTTTATGGATGGGCTGGTCGTTCAAACTTTGGAGGAGGCATATTTGAATGGAAATTAAAATTTCTAGTTATTTTTTAAGAGTCAAAAGTGATCGGAGAGTAACAAGCCCCCTCACGATCTCTTTTCCTAAACATGTCTAATTGAAATTTTGAGATAGACATTTTGTTCAAAATAGTCAAAATTCCAAACAATTACGGTTCCGGTTTGATAATCCCCCAGCCCTTGGGACTAGGGTTAGAAGTTATGCAAGTTGTCCATCGTTAACATATAAGGTTTTTATGGAAGCGATGGACTGGTTCACTTTGGAGGGGCTCATCCGATTGTAGATGGAAGGCTTTAGCTCCTTTTACAAGAGTCAAAAGTCGTCAAAGTACAACCCCCTCCCACGCCATCTTAATTTTCCCAAATGCATCTGGTCAAAATTTTGAGATAGCCATTTTCTTCAAAATAGTGGAAATGCCAAATAACTATCCTTCCGGTTCGGAAATCCCCCCCCCCCATTTCCCATAAGGGCGGGTTGTAACTTACGCAAGCTGCTTATTGTTACTTGATACTTTGTTTACTTTGATACTTCGATTTACTGATTTAAGGGATAACTTGTATCTATGGGGTAAAAGCTGTAAGTTATGCATGTTAGTTATTATTACTTTGCCCATTTGTTTACTTTGATACTTCTTTTAGCTTGGTGCTTATATACTTCGATATTTTTACTTTGATGCTAGTTTTGATACTCTGATGAAACTTTGATTTTTAAAAAAAAAAATGATTTTGAAATTGGAAATGTTGAAAAACTTGAAACACTGGCAATCAAAAACGAACAGAAATTAAATTTATAAAAAAAATTCCGAGCATGATGTTTTTCAAAGAAAAGTAAAGGACAATAAAATTATAACTAAAGAATAAATGAAACCCAAAACGAGCAAAAATTAAATAAACAATCATAGCAAGCAAATATACAACAGGTACTAATATAAATGAATAAATAAATCTTAGAACGAGTAAAACTTAAATTCAATATGCAAATCAAGCTTAAAACGAACAAAAATCTTTTAATATTGAAGTATGAATGAACCCCAAAACGAACAGAAATTAAATAAACAATTGTACCAAACAAATATCATAGTAAACAAACAAGAGTTTAGGAACTGCCTACTTCCCCAACTGTAAAAGCCTAAAACCTACTGCGTCATTGGTGCTTTCCTGAAAACTAATCGTTACAAATATTTTCTTTTGTGTTTATTACAACATTTAAAATATAAATTAAAATTACGGTAAGATAAAATCTTGAACGGATGAGCTTTCAGCAATTAATATCACTATATATCAAATATGCAGTTTTATTTTAATAGTTCTTTCTAAGACTATTTGATATGCATATAGTTTTCACTATAAACAAGAGTTTGGCTACTGCCCTTTCCTCTAAATTTAAAACTCTAAGGCCTACTGCGTCATTGGCGCTTCACTGAAAACGAATTATGTTAAAATTATTTTCTTTTGTAGTGGTGACATCATTGAAAATAAAAACAAAATTTACAGTGAAATAAAATCTTGGACTGATGATATTCCAGCAACTAATATCATTACATATCAAATGTTAAGTTTAATTTTATTAGTACTTTCCAAGACTGTTCAAGGCAAATAGTTTTCTATAAAGCACCAGTGGCGCAGTAGGTTTTGTAACTTTACTGTTAGGGAAACAGGCAGTGCCCAAACTCCCCTCTCTCTTGTTTGACAAACTCCTAAACTCTTGTTTGTTTGCTAAGATATTTGTTTGCTACGATATTTAATTTCTACTTGTTTTTGGTTTCATTCCTGCTTCCATAGTAAAGATTTTGTTCGTTTTAAGTTTGATTTGCATATTCAGTTGAAGTTTTACTCATTATAAGATTTAATTATGCATTTAGTACCTGTTTTATGTTTATTTGCTATGATTGTTTATATAATTTATGTTCGTTTTGGGTTTCAGAATCTTTGTTCATTTTTGGTGTTACTTTTCAATAGTAAGATCTTTTCGTTCGTCTTAAGCTTGATTTTTATATTCAGTTTAAGTTTTATTCGTTCTAAGATTTATTTATTTATTTATATCTGTACCTGTTGTATGGTTGTTTGCTATGATTTTTATTTAATTTCTGTTCACACCATGCAAGAACCCGTCACAGAAGTAATCAAGTATAGACCCTGGCGCTTTCTTGGTCATGTACTACGCATGCTTGACAATAGACTACTGACGTTCCAATGGAAACCAGGGGTCTCAAAACGCAAAGGCAGGCCGATGAATATTCTACGCTGAACGTATGAAAAAGACCGAGCGACAATAAACACTGCTATTGTGCCAGACTGGGTGGATGTATTAGCCGCTGCCAGCTTTGAGAAGAGTGGCGGAGTCTGGCTGATGCCCTATGTGCCTTGGATGGCGTTAGAGGAACTAAGGTCTAAAGTCGTTTTGCGTTTTATTTATTCTTAGTAGTAATTTCTGGTCATTTTGAGTTTGAACTAATATAATTTTTATTTCTGTCGCTCTTAAGTTTAACATGGCCTCTACTTTTCTTTGAGAAACTTCTTTTTGGAAAGTTTATTTTTTTAATTAATATTGTTAAACGAACAACTGTGTATGTACTTACGTATTTAAAGTTTATGCGTTTATTAATTTATTCTTGATAACAGCTCCATATTTATTTTTGAAAATTTGTTGCATGTGATTTTCTGGCTTGAAAAAAACGATCTAGATAGGTCACGAGTTTGATAAAAAAAATTTAAAGCCTTATTTTTGGGAAAAAAAATCATATGGATGACTTCATACTTATATTTACTTAAAGAGTATAAATTTCGTCACCCCCCTCCTCCCTCAAAGTGGTCGTATCAATTTTAGGATTTATGAGGCATGCAAAATCACACAAGATGACAAGCTGTTTAGAACAGCTAAAGAAAAATGCTTTCATTTATCCATTTATTATATCCATTTAATTTAGAACAGCTAAAATTGAAGAATTACGAATATAAATGTTATCATTTAAAGAAGTACTGTGCATTTATTTATGCATGTATATATGTTTAATTTTTTACTGAAACGATTTCGAATGAATCCGAACAGCAAAATGTATGGAGACATGTTTTATACAATGATGCACAAAAATGAAACACAAACAAGATGTGCGGCTAGAAGACATGTGACAACAAGCGAATATCAAACAAAAATACTTGACAACAAAATCTGCAGTTAGGAGAAAAGCGACAGGGATAATTGTATCACATCGTAGATGAAATTTTCGGTTAGAAGAGAAGCAACAGTGAGAATCACAACGAGTCCGAAAAGAATAAAAAATCCTATAAAATGGATAATTCTTTGATGAATTAACAGGAAGTAGGACTTGAATTCTCTATAGAATTCCTTAGGTTATGCTTATAAATGATTAGAAAATCAAAAACTTTCAAGCCAACTGCTTGCCGGGCATAAAATACAAGTCACAAGTACATCAAATAATTTGTTTTCTTCTCAAAATATAGCACAAAATCTTACACTTTCACTAAGTTTTTGGATAGCTAAATTTGTTCAACCAATTATCTTAGTCCAAAAGAAAAATCCAAAAACTTACCCAGGATAAAACAAGAACGCGCAGTTTTTGAACACGTTGCTCTTTGCTTTTTTCGCTATTTCTGTTTTTCCAGTTCTAGCAGATATATTTAAAATCCCGAAACCCGGAATGGCTGGACTTACAGTAAATTTTCTCTCAAGGACAAATAAGGTTTTAATTAGGTGTTATAGGTAAGTATAGCCTGCTATTCAGTCCTTGAGGTTAAAATTTTGCTATTACTCTTTGGTCATGCTTGTGTGTCAACTAACCACCCTCCCTGCCAATTAAGCCTAGGCTAGTTACAAAAGACCATTGAATGCCAATAACTTGCAAAAGAAACCAGGCTATTATTTGAGTAAATATCAATGTTCTACCTTAGCTACTTTTTGCTATCTTGGAAAGGGGTTAGGTTAGGAAAATGAAACTTTTAGGAATGATTCTGCATGTCAAAGCGTGTCCCGGAAAGGTATTTTGAAGTACCATCTCCACTCCTTCTCTCTCTAGAGGGTCCTGAAATTTGCTTACATGACAGGTCAATGCCTACTGAAATTTTGACAAAACAACATTTTACCCTAATTTTCAGTTATTGGTTTCTTTTTCTCTGGCTT
>NC_142801.1:13486253-13505732 GCF_049724085.1 Artemia sp. Qi Xiang Cuo
TATTCCAACTCTTGCTTTTCAACGAAAAAAATTCAAAATGAACATTGAAGAATCAAGAAAATGTAACTGTGACAAGGTAAACCATAAACATACACTACTGAATTATTCCATCTCTTGCTTTTCAATGAAAGAAATTCGAATTGATCTTTGAAAAATCAAGTAAATGTAACTGTGACAAGGTAAACCACAACCAAACACTAATTACATATTCCAACTCTTGCATTTCAACGAATGAAAACCAAAATGAAATTTGAAAATTAAAGAAAATGTAACTGTAACAAGGTATACCACAAGCAAACACTACTGAATTATTGCAACTCTAGCATTTGAGCGAAAGAAATTCAAAGTGAACTTTGAAAAATCAAGAGAATTTAACAGTGATACGGTAAACAACAACCAGACACTAATGAAAAATTTCAGATCTTTAATTTAAACTAAATAAACTAAAATGAACTTTGATAAATAAAGAAAAAGTAACTGAGACAAGTTAAACCATGACCAAACACAACAGAAACATTCCAACTCTTGCATTTCAATGACAGAAATTCAAATGAAAATTTAAAATTCAAGAAAATGTAACTGTTAAAAGGTAAAACATAAGAAAATAATACTGAAATATTCCAACTCTTTCTTTTCAATAAAATAAATTAAAAATGAGCTGTGAAAAATCAAGAAAATGTAACTGTGACAAGGTAAACCACTACCAAACACTACTGAAATAGTCCAACTATTTCTTTTCAATGAAAGAAATTCCAAATGAACTTTGAAAAATAAAGAAAATGTGACTCTGACAAGGTAAACCAAAAATAAACACTTCTGAAATAATCCCGCTTTTGCTTAACACCGAACTAAATTCAAAATGAAATTTCATAATTCTAGATACTGTAAATGTGACAAGGTAAACCAGAGCCAGACACTACTAAAAAATTCAAACTCTTTCATTTCAACGAAAGAAATTCAAAAGAAAAATTTAAAAATCATCAAAATGTAACTGTGACAAGCTAAACCACAACCAAGCATTACTGAAATATTCCAGTTCTTGCTTTTCAACGAAAGAAATTCAAAATGAACTTTGAAAAATCAATAGAATTTAACTGTGACAAGGTAAACCACAACCAAACACTTCTGAAATATTCCAACTCTTGCTTTTCAACGAAAGAAATTCAAAATGAACTTTGAAAAATCAAGAAAATGTAACTTTGACAAGGTAAACCACAACCAAACACTACTGAAATATTCCAACTCTTACATTTCAACTAAATATATTCAAAATTAACTTATAAAAAAATATAAAATTTAAAATTTACAAGTTAAAAAAAAAACACACTATAGTGAAATATTCAAAATATTTAAAAAAAACTAAATAAAAACAAAATGAAATATGAAAAATCAAGAAAATGTAACTGTGACAAGGTAAACCACGACCAAACACTACTGAAATATTCCAACTCTTGCATTTCAACGAAAGAAATTCAAAATGAACTTTGAAAAATCAAGAAAATGTAACTGTGACAAGGTAAACCACAACCAAACACTGCTTAAATATTTCAACTCTTGAATTTCAGCGAAAGAAATTCAAAATGAACTTTGAAAAATCAAGAAAATGTAACTCTGACAAGGTAAACCACAACCAAACACTACTAAAATATTCCAACTCTTGCATTTCAAAGAATGAAATTCAAAATGAACTTTGAAAAATCAAGAAAATGTAACTGTGACAAGGTAAACCAAAACCAAACACTACTGAAATATTACAACTCTTGCATTTCAACGAAAGAAATTCAAAATGAACTTTTAAAAATAAATAAAATGTAAATTTGAAATTTTAACAAATCACCATACACTACTGATATATTAAAACTCTTTCATTTAAACTTAATATGTTCGAAATGAACATTGAAAAAACATGAATTTTTAACTGTTACAATGTAAAAAATAACCCGAAGCTGCATAACTGGTCAAAATCCTGATTTTCGACGATCGAAATTCAAATCTACTTTAAAAAATCAAGAGAATGTAACTCTGACAAGGTAAAACATAACCAAACACTACTGAAATATTCCAACTCTTGCATTTCAATGAAAGAAATACAAAATGAACGTTGAAAAATCAGGAAAATGTAACTGTTACATGGTAAACCCCAACCAAACACTAATGAAATATTCCAACTCTTGCATTCCAACGAAATAAATTCAAATTAACTTTAAAAAATAAATAAAATGTAACTTTGACAAGGTAAACCACAAGCAAACACAACTGAAATATTCCAACTCTTGCTTGTCAACGAAATAAATTCAAAATTAACTTAGAAAAATCACTAAAATTTAACTGTTACACTTTAAACAACGACCAAACTCAACTTAAATAGTCAAAATAGTTATCTTAAAAGAAATTTATAAAAAATTAAATTTTAAGATAAATGAAATATTAAATTTGAAATTTTAATAAAACACATAAAAATAAATAAAATTTAAATATATATATTATATGCGAAAGAAAATAATAATTAACAATGAAGAATCATGAAAATTAAAATGCTACAAGTTAAACCACAACCGAACTCTTCTGAAATATTCCAACTCTTGCATTTCAACGAAAGAAATTCAAAATGAAATTTGAAAAATCATGAAAATGTAACTGTGATAAGGTAAACCACGACAAACACTACTGAAATATTCCAAATCTTGCATTTCAACGAAATAAATTCAAAATTAACTTTTAACAATAAAGAAAATGTAACTTTGACAAGGTAAACCACAACCAAACACTACTGAAATATTCCAACTCTTACATTTAAGAGAAAGAAATTAAAAATGAACCTTGAAAAATAAAGATAATGTAACTGTGACAAGGTAAACCACAACCAAACACTTGTGAAATATTCCAACTCTTGCATTTCAACGAAAGAAATTCAAATGAACTTTGAAAAATCAAGAAAATGTAACTGTGACAAGGTAAACCACAACCAAACACTACTGAAATATTCCAACTCTTGCATTTCAACGAAAGAAATTCAAAATGAAGTTTGAAAAATCAGGCCTTTGGGGTGTCGGGGGACCTTTTTTTGGGGGGGGAGGGGCCTGGGGGGGAGGGTCGTTCTGTGTTTTAATGCACAAAAAATATTAAAAAATGGGGAAGGGAAGAGGAGGGTAGGAGGGGAGGGGGAGGAGGGGGAGGTGATGGGTGGGAGGGGATGGGAGGGGGAGGAGATGGGGAGGGGATGGGAAGGAGGGGGAGATGGAGGGAGAGTGAGGGGGGTCCTTTGGGGACCAAAGGGGGAGGGGCTCTTTGGGGGTCCGGTGGCCCATTGGGAGCCTGGGGGACCTTTGAGGACCCGGGGAGGGCCACGTCATTCTATGCCCATAAATGGATCCCCGTCATGACCTTCTGATAGGGTTCTACCGATTATGTAATCAATTTCTCAGAAATCCAATTGTCCTAGTTGATTACGTCATTCTATGCCCATAAATGGATTCCCGTGACGAGCTCCTTATAGGGTTCTACCGATTATGTAATCAATTTCTCGGGAATTTTCTCCCTTCGATTACGCAATCAATATATCTCTTCCCCACCTTCCCCTTAGAAACATCTAATTAATTCCCCTTTCGTGAATCAATAATTCCCCTTAGAAACAACAAATTAATTCCCATTTCGTGACATACCAATCAATCTTGACATCACCTGTCAGACATTATTAAACTCCCCTGGAAACAATTTGATTAATGATTGACAGTACCTGTCAGACATTATTAAACTTTGCCCGGAAACAATTTGATTAATGACTGACAGCACAGGTGTTGCAAATTCTCAATCGCTTTAATTAACCATGTGTTCTTCCTAATGACTCTATGCAAATGGTCAAAACAACAACAACAACAAGATCTACCTTGGAAATTTAGGTCATTGACCACATAAACCATCTGGTCTCCCTCGGTAGGCTATGACCATAGAAGGAGCACTGTCAAGATCTATAGGGTTAACCATGTGTTCTCCCTAGGGAGGCTATGCCCAACTAAGGTGCCCTGTCAATATCAATAGTGTTCACCACGTGTTCTCCCTAATGACTCTATGCACCTGGCCAAAACAACATAAACAACACATACCTCGACCTTGACATTCGCTGAGAGCGTGCACTTACAACAACAACAACATCAACACCTTTGGAAATTTAGGTCATTGACCCCATTAACCACGTGTTCTCCCTAGGGAGGCTATGCCCATATAAGGAGCCCTGTCATGACCTCCTGACCCCTCTCTACTGTTGAATTCCGGTCATTACACTGTCTGCTTGTATTGGCGGGACTGTCTTGTTGTAAGCATTATAGATATATGGTGGGACTGTCTTGTTGTAAGCATTGTACCTATAGGGGGAGACACCCCGCTACTTATCGTTATAGCTATATAGGGAGACACCCCGCTCTCTTTCGTTATAGCTATATGGGGAAACACCCCGCTACTTATCGTTATAGCTATATAGGGAGACACCCCGCTCGGAGATATTGTAGCTATATGGGGGGACTGTGCGCTCTTAAGCATTGTAGCTATATGGGGGGACTGTGTGCTCTTAAGCATTGTAGCTATATGGGGGGACTGTGCGCTCTCTTAGATTGAACCAGTACTACTCCCATTGCCTCGTGAAACACCAAAATTTGACCAAAAAAGACAAAGTTTTACCGAAAAAGACCAAAGTTTTGACCAAAAAGACCAAGAATTTGTGGAAACATAAAGTTTGATCTTTGATCCAAATAGAGAGCTGTGATTCAAACTTTACCTTCCCCCCTTGGCAACATCTCAAGGAAAAACTTGAATTTTGATATTTGACCAGCTGCCTATGAAAAACGCAGTGGTCTTTCATTCTTTTTCTTTAATGTTTTAACTTAAACCGAATACTACATCATGTTCGCCCCAACTCTATCATGTTCACCCTCAAAATACTACACAAATACTATACTCAAATGCAATACAAAATACTATACTAAAAATACTACATCATGTTCGCCCCTCCTCAACTCTTTAAGCTAAATTTTTAATAAGCTAAATGTTCGCCCCTCCTCAACTCTTTAAGCTAAATTTTTAAGATATTTTTTTATCTAAATTTTTAAATAATTATTTTTAAGCTAATTTTTTAGATAATTATTTTCAAGATATAATTTTTAAGATAATTTTTAAGCTAATTTTAAGATAATTTTTTATCTAAATTCTTAAATAATTATTTTTAAGCTAATTTTTTAGATAATTATTTTCAAGATATAATTTTTAAGATAATTTTTAAGCTAATTTTTAAGATAATTTTTATCTAAATTCTTAAATAATTATTTTTAAGCTAATTTTTTAGATAATTATTTTCAAGATATAATTTTTAAGATAATCTTTAAGCTAATTTTTAAGATAATTTTTTATCTAAATTCTTAAGTAATTATTTTTAAGCTAATTTTTTAGATAATTATTTTTAAGATATAATTTTTAAGATAATTTTTAAGCTAATTTTTAAGATAATTTTTAAGCTAAATTTTTAAATAATTATTTTTAAGATAATTTTTTAGATAATTATTTTTTAAGATATAATTTTTAAGATAATTTTTAAGCTAATTTTTAAGATAATTTTTTAAGCTAAATTTTTATCCTGTTAAACTGAAAGCATTTATGAGTGCAGCCAATACAGGTAATGGGTAATTGCAAGTGTTTTGCTTAGAGCTAGCTTAAAAAATTGAAGTAAATTCTTTATCAAACAGTTCGAGGTAACGAACTGTAAGTAAGGAGCGACCCAGCTCAATAATAATTGAAACTCTAAATAACAAAATTTTGATACCAATAGATACATCAAAGGAATCAGATTTTTATGCTGATTTCAAATATATATGTTTCATCAAGTTTAGTCCTACCCACCAAAAGTTACTCGTCTGAGGAAATTTGCCTTATTTTCGAAAAAAGGGGGAAACAACCCCTAAAATTCATAGAAATTTAATGAAACTCACACCACCAGATTCAGTGTATTAGAGAACTACCATAGAAGTTTCAAGCTCCTCTCTGCAAAAATGTGAAATTTTTATTTTTTGCCAGAAGAAAGATCACGGATGCGTGTTTATTTGTTTGTTTTTTGTTTTGTTTCCCCAGGGATGATCGTATCGATCCAGTAGTCCTAGAATATCGTGAGAGGGTTCATTCAAACGAAAATTAAAACTTATAGTGCCCTTTTTAAGTGACCAAAAAAATTGGAGGGCAATTTGGCCCCCTCCCACGCTCATTTTTTCCCGAAGTCACCTAATCAAAATTTTGAGACAGCCATTTTGTTCAGCATGGTCAAAAATCTAATAAATATGTCTTTGAGGATGACTTTATCCCCCACAGGTCCCGGGGGAAGGGCTGCAATTTATGAACTTTGCCCATTGTTTACATATAGTATTGGTTATTGGGAAGTATACAGGCGTCTTCAGGAGGGATTTTTTTTCTGGTGGGGGTGTCGGAGTAGGGGGTTACGGAGGAGGATGTTTTCTTGGGGAACAGGTCATTTCTATGAAGGGGGTGCCGGATTTCCCAGCATTATTTAAAAAACGTTCATAAATTAAATAAAAAAAAACAAGTTTTTTTAAATCGAAAGTAAGAAGCAACATTAAATCTTAAAAAGAACAGAAATTATTACGTATATGAGGGGGTTCGCCCCAAAGTCCATGCCTCTCTCTTTACGCTAAAGTTTTTTTTAGTGCTTTCAAAGAGCCTTTGTGACTCAGGGGTTTGTGATTTGAACAAAATTTGAACTTTAGCGTAAAGCGTGAGGTATTGACTAGGGGGTGAACTCCCTAATATACGTAATAAAAACTACGAATATAGAAGTTCGGTACGTAAGTTAATTCGTAAGTTACTTCAGAACAAAATTTTGAGAAAGCCATTAGCCAAAAAACAGTAAAATTAATATGCTAATTTCGTTTTAATTATTTATGTACGGTGAGCCAAAATCAAAGCTGCATTAATTCAAAAACGTTCAGAAATTTAATAAAAAAAAACAAATTTTTTTAACTGAAAGTAAGGAGCGACATTAAAACTTAAAACGAACAGAAATTATTCCGTATATGAAAGGGGTTGTCCCATCTTCCACGCCTCGCTGTTTACGCTAAAGTTTGACTCTGTCTCACAACTTTATTTTTTAAAACAATAAAAAAAACTTTAGCGTAACGAACGAGGCTTTGAGGAGGGGACAGTCCCTCTCATATATGGAATAATTTCTGTTCGCTTTAACTTTTAATGTTGCTCCTTGCTTTCAGTTAAAAAAAACTTATTTGTTTTAAATTTAATTTTTTAAAGAAAGTACGCATCAACAATTAATATTTATCTCATTCAGATCGCTCTTATGTTTGTGCAGTCTTTCTCACAGCATAGGAGGTAAAAATTAAAACTTCAACGTAAGGGGGAAGGGTTTTTAGGAGGCAGGGGTTACTGTTATATTTTCTGTACGTTTTAAGTTTTAATATCAATCTTTACTTTCTTTTGGAAAAAATTATTTCTATTTAATTTACCTTTAACGTCACACCCAGATCTATCTGGTGTGCCATTCCCCTCAGCCCCCTGCTATTTCCTTTTAAATGTAAATTTTATGTAATATTCCTTGGAGAACGAATATTTCCCTGCGTACTCTTCACGTGCCCTTGATTGGCATAAATATTCCAAAATAATGTTAATCAAGCATGGTTAGAAGACTCGTTTGAACTGATTAGATACCGTAATGCCTCTTTTCTAAGCAAATAGTGATTGTGTCGTAACCAAATGTTGATACCGCATGGCCACAATTTGACGGCGGCAGTGCATAAACTGTTAATACACCGACTTTTGCAAAACTTTAATTTACACTACATCCACTTTAACAATGTAATGTCTTTTGATTGGCTTATTTTTCTTTCTATTTTCCATTTGGTTCCTAAGATATTCGATGGTTTTCTTTTTTTTTCAGAGTATAATAAGGCCCACTTACAAAAAGGTTTTGCTAATACTGTTAGCTAGTACTAATCTGAGCCAATCAGACTTTTTATAGGATTGTATGATAAGTCGAAAAATTTATGAGAAATTTTCATTAGTTCAAATTTGCCTTTAAGTATTCTTTTTTCGGTCAGTCCAAGAATATAGGCTTAGTCCAAGAATATTCTTTGGAATGATGGGAGATTAAATTTTCTATCTCTATTAGAAAATTTAATGGGAGATTATAGATTAAATTTTCTAATCTCCCTCGGCCTATAACCATCCTTCTATATTTACCTGAAGAATGAAGGAAAGGCAAAATATTCAGGGATAAAAATGCACTTTTTGGAGGTTTAGGTGCCCCCACCACCCACACAAAGATAAACTTACCCTCATATAGTATAGCTGATACAAGACTGCAAAAAACTTTGTGAAGCCTGAAGTGACTCAACGCAATTAAGCATTAGAATGGTTATCTGTTTTAGCCGTTTATTTTGCATGCATTTTGTGCATCATTTGGAACGAATACCTCAACATGCGGCAAAATAGCCTCTGGAAGTGGAAAGTCAAGAAATTGTTTCCCAATAATTTTAGATTGATTGGTAATCTCATAATTTTCACTTGATAGCATTTTGAACCTCCTTTTACCGAAATTATTGTTTGAGCCGCGAAATGGCAGAAATCACCAGTTGGCTGTGTTGAAATCTCTATGGTGGCACTTGATGGTACTAGAATTTCAAAATAATGTTCGAACTTTCAATTAGCCCTCTAATGATATTCTAAATCATTGGTTTGATAAGTTCAGCCCTAGCGAAAAGCAAAACAAACAAAAAACAAAACAAAAACCTTCTCGACAAAAAATCCATTTATTTTGGATAGGGGCCTGAAACTGATGGAAAAGGGTTCTCTTGTATACTGAATGTGATAGCATTAACTTCAAAATCATTACCCCCTTTGCAGGTGCTTTGTTCTTTATTTGAAAATCGGGAAATTTTTCTGAGACTCGTAACCTTTGGTGGATGGCTTCAAAATTAATTAATTTTACATGTTTAGAATCATAATAAACTTTCAAATTTTTTTATGTATACTATTATCAAAACTCCTTTTGTTTAGAGTGCAGTGACTATTTTAACGAATCGCTCCATACAGTTCATTACCACCTCTTGCGGATCCAGGGGGGCCAGGATACCCTGAGCAGCCCCACATTTTTTTTCTGGCGCCGTCATTCCTTGTTTTTTTTTCTGTTTTCCACTCTTTTTTTATAATGAATTTGTTAATTTGGTCAATTATTGACACCCTTGCCACATTGGGCCCCCCCAAGATTATTTTGATTATTGGCACCCTTATCAAAATGCCCTCCCCAAGGTTTTGCTCTAGATCCGCCCTTTATTAGCATAATCTGTTTAATAACTAAGTCAGTACCGGAAACGCATTCTCATTGTTTTCTAATTTTACAGCTAACTTTCCCAAGGTGCTGAAAAGCCAAAAACTAACGGAAAAAAGGGGATAAATCAGACGAAACACCAATAAAAGTGTTTCATCGGCCTTGTCTGAAATCAATGGTGGTAGGCCAAATTAAGCACCTGTATTTAATTAAGTTTCATTGTCATCCACAGTCGCCTATATAAACCCCAATTAACCTATGGCAGCAGAAAGAGCGTTCTGCATTCCGTAGACTCAATAGTTGAAACTAACGACCAAAAGAATGACCGTTTCACCTTATAATCAATAACTTTTGTTTTTCAATTAAAGCAGGTAATAGACGTGCTAAACGATTGTAATTTTCCAGTGGATTAAATTATGCTCTATAATTATTGCTTTTTGGACACTTGAATGGGTTGATAAGAAATTAATTAGATTCCGTTTCTGATGATTGCATGGCCAATAAAACTACTTGGAAATTACTTTTTGGATGTAAATTAAACTTTTGGCTATGAAATGAACTGAAGATCAAAACTTGAAGCATCAAGGACATTGTAAATGAAACCTGGTTGTTTGAATCGGCTAAGTTGACACTTACGTAGCCAATTAGATCTAAAAAAACTACAAAAAATCGGGAATTCAGTATTTAATTAAAAAAAACCTCCTTGCGCAGTACTGCAATTCTTGCTAGTACTGGGCGCCAAATAATAAAAAAAAATGACGAAGAATTAGGAAAATGTAAATTAAAAACAAATATATAAAAACAGCCGGACGAGGTTTCTCTTAAATATGTAGTTGCCTTAAATGTGTGTTTGAATTTCTACAGACAAAAGGCGTTTTCATATTCAACTGAACTGTTTGCTTATTTTTTTTCACGATTCAGCATGGCAACACTGAAGAAATTGTTGTAATGCTCTAAAAACTTCATAATTTAGAAACAACACAAAGTATTTCTGAGAAAATCGCGGTTTTCAGGCATGAATAGACGCAGTCTAAGATGGATCCTGAGGGTAATTAAATAAAAAAAAAACAAGTTTTTTACACTGAAAGTAAGGAGCGACATTAAAACTTAAAACGAACAGAAATTATTCCGTATATGAAAGGGACTGTCCCCTCCTCAACGCCACGCTCATTAAGCTAAAGTTTTTTATTTTTTTATAAAACGGAGTTGTAAGAAATATTAAAATTTCAGCGTAAAGAGAAAGGGAGTGAGGAGGGGACAGTACCTTTCATATACGGAATAATTTCTGTTCGTTTTAACTTTTAATGTCGCTCATCACTTTCAGTTTAAAAAACTTGTTTTTTTTATTTAATTTTTGAACGTTTTTGAATAAATGCAGGTTTTGATCTTGGCTCACCGTACATGAATAATTAAAACAAAATTTTTATATTAATTTACTTTTATTTGGTTAAATGGCTTTCTCGAAACTTATTTAATTTTATTTACGAACGTTTTTATTAGCAATAAATATACGTAACTTACGAATTAACTTACGTAACGAACTTCTATATTCATATATTTTTAATACATTTATTAGGGGGGTCACCCCCTAGTCAATACCTTGCTCTTTAAGTGAAAGTTCGAATTTTGTTCCAATTCTTTAAAAATGACCGCTTAATCACAAAGGCCGTTAATTAGAATAAATAGCTCTTATGAAAGTACTAAAAAATCTTTGGCTTAAAGAGCGAGGTATTGACTACGGGGTGAACCCAATCATATATGTAATATTTTCAGTTCGTTTAAAGTTTCGATGTTGCTGCTATTGCAGTTGAAATACTTGTTTTTTTATATCAAATTTCTGATCTTTTTTTAAATAATGCTGGGAAGTCCGGCGTCCCCTTCGTAGCAATGTCCCTTCCCCCATGAAAACTTTCTTCATGGAAAGATCCTCCCACATAACCCCCAACCCCCCCCCCCCCTCCACTACCAGGAAAATTCTCCCTGAAAACGTCTGTATACTTCCAAATAACCAATACTATATGTTAACATTGGGTAAAGTTCATAACTTTCAGCCCTCCCCCCGGGAACTTCGGGGGATTAAGTCATCCTAAAATACATACTTATTACATTTTCGACCATACTGAACAAAATGGCTATCTCAAATTTTTGATCGAGTGACTTTGGGAAAAAAAGAGCATGAGAGGGGGCCTAGTTGCCCTCCATTTTTTTGGTCACTTATAAAGGGCATTAGAAATTTTAATTTTCGTTCCAATGAGCCCTCTCACGATATTTTGGGACCACTGGGTCGATACGGTCACCCGTGGGAAAAAAAAAACAAAAAAACAAAAAAACAAATAAAAACGCATCCGTGATCTTTCTTCTGGCAAAAAAATGCAAAATTCCACATTTTTGTAGATAGGAGCTTGAAACCTCCAAAGTAGGGTTCTCTAATACGCGGAATATGATGGTGTGATTTTCATTAAGGTTCTATAGCTTTTAGGGTGTCTTTCCCCCTTTTTTCAAAAATCAGCCAAATTTTCTCAGGCGCGTAACTTTTGATGGGTTGGATTAAACATGATGAGAATTATACATTTGAAATCAGCATTAAAATCTAATTCTTTTGATGTATCTATTCGTATCAAAATACCGTTTTCTAGAGTTTCGGTTACCATTGAGCCGGGTCGCTCCTTACTTACAGTTCGTTACCACGAACTGTTTGAGAAATGTTTTCATTTTGATGTTCTGGTACTTGTAACAAACATCTTCAATTCCGATTAATACAACTGACGTGGAGTGTAAAAAATCTTTTAGGATGACTACAGTCATCATAGGCAGCGCAATAGCGCTGCTTAAGTAAAGAGCGAAGTGGGCACAATGTATTTTTTATCTGACCAAGGCACTCCGTATAGAAGGAGTTGTCGTAGAAACTTTGGAAAGAGCTCATTAGATTGAAAATTCAAGGTTCTAGTGCCCTGTATAAGAGTTAAAAGTAACTGGAGAGCAACCAGTCTTCTCGCACCCAGAATTTCCCCAACACAACCACTCAAAACTTTGACATAGCCACTTTATTCAGCATAGTTGAAAGGTCCAGAAATTATGTCTTTGGAGATGCCAACCTCCCTACAGCCCTTAGGGCATGGGCTATAAGTTTTACTAGTTGCCCATTATTAACTAATTAAATAATTTTTTAAACAAAAGTAAACAGCAAAGGTATGTCTTAAGCAGAGCAAAAAAAAAAAAAAAACATCAGGAATTATAACGAACAATGAAATAAAATTTAGTAGAAACCAATAATGAACTTATAACGTACCAAAGATAAAACTGACGAAAAAACAAAATACTAGATATATGAACTGGGAAGTCATTGCCCTTGTACCCCAATTATAGTTTAAAAAGAACAAATATTAAAATTAAAAGAAACTGATATTAGACTTAACAAAAACGAAACCAATAAGAGAAACAGATTATAATTTCTGGTACTTTTTGTTCTGTTCAAGACATAGCTTTACTACTTTTTTTTTGTTAAAAAAGCTTGTTTTTTTTTATTTAATTGCCATAATAGGCCGGGAGATGTGATTCAAATAATTATTGATGCCTTGATTGATTTGATGTTTCAACAAAAAGGAGAACGGGTTTAGACGGCGGAACTGCTCAGGACTTCAGAAATGCCACGTTTCGTCTTTTTAAACAGCTGACCAATTTGAAAGAAAAAAATTAGCAGAGCATACTATTTAGTTTTCGTAATGGGGCTATCTAATTTAAACTTCTTTTTTTTACAGTACTAACGTTTTCGTCACATTAAGGGAGTCTCCTAGATCGCTCTCCTGTTCTAAGTTGTTTGTTCTTATTTGTTTATGACACTGTTAGTGGTAAAACAAGCTGTAAGTATGTAGCGACCTGTGCCAATATTAGCCAAAACTGTAACAAAAGGATTTTTCATACCAATATATGCTTCAAGAAAACCTGTTCGCATGTTGATTTAGAATATGGACTACGTCTCTAAAAGTTTTGTCACATATAAAAATAATACACACACAGACACACACAATCACTCAGAGACACACACACACACACATACTCACACCCACAGACAGTGACACACGCCCACTCACACAGACTCTCACCCTCACACCGAGCCACACAGCCACTCCCACAGCCCCCCCCAGGCACCCCCCGCCCCCCACCCAGCCCGACAGGCACACACACACACACACACACACACACACACACACACACACACACACACACACACACACACACACACACACACACACACACACACACACACACACACACACACACACACACACACACACACACACACACACACACACACACACACACACACACACACACACACACACACACACACACACACACACACACACACACACACACACACACACACACACACACACACACACACACACACACACACACACACACACACACACACACACACACACACACACACACACACACACACACACACACACACACACACACACACACACACACACACACACACACACACACACACACACACACACACACACACACACACACACACACACACACACACACACACACACACACACACACACACACACACACACACACACACACACACACACACACACACACACACACACACACACACACACACACACACACACACACACACACACACACACACACACACACACACACACACACACACACACACACACACACACACACACACACACACACACACACACACACACACACACACACACACACACACACACACACACACACACACACACACACACACACACACACACACACACACACACACACACACACACACACACACACACACACACACACACACACACACACACACACACACACACACACACACACACACACACACACACACACACACACACACACACACACACACACACACACACACACACACACACACACACACACACACACACACACACACACACACACACACACACACACACACACACACACACACACACACACACACACACACACACACACACACACACACACACACACACACACACACACACACACACACACACACACACACACACACACACACACACACACACACACACACACACACACACACACACACACACACACACACACACACACACACACACACACACACACACACACACACACACACACACACACACACACACACACACACACACACACACACACACACACACACACACACACACACACACAAACTTAAAGTGAACGACTAGTGGTATGCTAGTGAGCCAGTTGTCAAAATAAATTTTGAAGCCTTTCTTTGGTTGTATGTCTTCGATCAACCTTCTCACGACCAAACCAATGAGTCCGAAGTCTCCAGGAGCTACGGTACCACGACCCTTGTAAATTTCGAAGTCATAGATACTCCACTAGCTCCAGCTCGAGTGAAAATTTTGAATCCCCATTTGTTCGGCTTAGCAGGTCAGTACTGCTTCATGTGTGAGCGGCCCTTGAAAGGTAAGACCTGCTCATCTACACTGTAACGCTCTTTGGGCTCAAGCTGCCTCACGGTTTGCAGGATAAATTTGATCATTGGTCTTATCTTGAAAAGCCTGTCGTGTTCTGGATCGTCCACTGGCTTGCTTGTTGAGTTGTCAACGAAGTGCAGGTTGACAAGAAGGAACTGAAAGCGATCCCGAGACATTTTGGATGCTATGAAATCATACTTCAGGTCTCTGTCCCAGTAAAGTTTGTAGCTTAGAAGGCGAAATACCCCTGTGTATAGGACGATGGACAGAAACACTTTTACTTCAGATACTGTCACAGGTTTGAAAGAGCGACCAGCGCGAATCAGTTTCAAATTACAGTATCTATTTGTTTCAAACGCGGTGGTTTTGCAAACTTCTTCAGTGAAGTAAGAGATAAAGTAGTCTTAAGGACTGGGCAAAGGTACTGGGGCAGCGCTGAAGTGAGATTCGTGTGGCACATCATCATCTAAATATGGCTCGTAATCCTTATATCTCCATCGATATGACGTACGACTGTTTGTATCCTCTGACTGATCTTCTGATGCCCCCTCCAGTAAGTTACTTTTGAAAAAAGGTGGTGCAGGTCCAGGGATTTGCCTATCTTCAGCTATTTCATCAACTAGAGGTCTCATTTCTTTGTAAATCAATTCACTGTCATCCATGTTAGGGAGCTATTAGTTTTCGCCGTCTGATTCCTCTAGCTCTTCTAGGTCAGAGACGTTGCCATCTGGTAGCTAAAAATAAGCTCCACGGTGTGCTGACTGTCGAGTCTCCTCGCTGCCCTCTTCTGAGACATAGCTGGAGCTAACATGAGCATGTCATGACATAAAAAAGAGACCCAAAACAAGGATAAAAAAAATAAAATAAATAAATAGCAACACGAAAAATTAAGGCAGCAAGTCAATAAATTAAAATTTTCAAGCAAGGTCAATAAAATAGAATGATTCAATAAACAAATTAATATATGTCAAGAATCAATTTTCACAGTTAAACTAGTGAATATTTATATTATAGACTTTACTGTATAAAATTTATACAGGATATATCAGAACATTAAATATATAAATGGTTGGTACATTCGAAAGCCCTCACAGGCAAATACCTGGAATAAACAGTATCAAACATTAAATATTTGTTAAGGTTACATTATTAAAATACCGAGTAAAATAAGGGACAAATGATTTGCAAAATATCTCGGTACTAGAGGCTGGGTAAGTCATTAACTGTGGACAATTATTTTTTATTCTACTAGTGAGAGTCTAGTGACTGGTCCTTCAGTAAGAGGGGCTCTCGAGGTCAGGTAGTAGACCACGATGAGCTGAGGAATTCAAACAATTTATTTCAAACCGATATGTCAATTCATGTCTACGACTATCAAGTGAATTCAATTTGAGTTGTTTTAGTGCATCATCGTATGTTGAGTAGCTATGTCCAAGTATAATTTTTACAGCTCTTTTTTGTATCCTCTCCATTCTATCTGATTCATCTTTCGTCAAACCCGGATGCCAAGCTGGACATGTATACTAAAGAGAAGTTCTAACGTAGGCACCAAGAAAAGAATGGAAGAAGGCCCAAGCAAAAGAGAAGAAATCTATTCGAATTTGCTGCTTTATATATATAATTCCTAGACCGGATTGTAGTAGAAACTCTCTTACCTGCCCTATTCCTATTGTAGTACAAACATACCCACTCTGTACGACCGTCATCGTACGAGGTAGGGGGATTTCCGAGTCCTATAACTTCGTCCCTGATTCAAGAATGGCCGAGAAAAAATTCCTAGTCCTTGGCAATGACTCAACATCAGCTCTGATTTTTTGTAGAACTTTCTGGCCCCACCTCTCAGCAAAATTAAAAAAAGAACCTACCTTTTGACCGATTTCGACCCACTTCCTTTGGTTACTCAATAAAAACTGAAATCGGAAGTGAAACACCACCTGAGGGTGGTTTTCTATTGTCCTGAAGTTGACGTTTAGCCCTGTAGATGGCTGGCTCGACTGCTCTTTTGCAAGTCCACGAAATCGAAGAGGTTTATAAGCTTGCCTCGTACGAGGGCGCTTGGACAGAAAGGGTTAAAACACAACGAAAACACCCAGCTGGCAATTACATATGTCTTATTTGCCAATTTTCTTTATGACATTTGGGCCTAGAATTTTATTTTTTGAAGGAATACAGCAAAATGAGTTATGCTTATATTAAGCACCGTGATATTAAGGTTTATTCTCCCACTAAAACTTACAATTTTATGGCAGCCCTGCAACTGTAGCTTAAAGTGAAAGATTGACAGGATTGACAAGATTTGACAAGAAATGACAAGATTTCAGATTTATGATTCACCAAACCAGAGTTACCAAACCAGACCAGCCAAATGAATAGTTATGATTCACCAAACCAGAGTTAACATATTGCTTGGATTTTTTTTTCTTAAAGACTGATCAAGGATTAATAAAAAAAAATTTTTTTGTACTTTTCAATTTATTTGTCAGTTTAAAAGGGGAACAAGGCAAATTTCAGAAATATAATTTGGTATATGAATAAAACAGAATTGCAGCTATCAGCAAAACTGTAGTCTTGCGTAGAAACATCAATACCACAGAGGGTTACAGAAAAATGCCAAAAAATTGTACAGAGAACTATAAACCTGAAATCAATCTGTTTGTTATATTTTTCTCGTGTTAGGGCAAGCGCTGAAATGAAACGTAAGCGCAAGGAGCATAGAATTTAGGAGGGAGGACGCCGTCACAAAAAATTATTTCTGCCCATTCTAAGTTCTATTGTTACACTTTACCACTGTATAAAGATAATGAGCAGTAAGTTCACCGCAGATGATTTTTGGCTCTTGATTCTGGGTGCGAACAAACAGCTCCTCCCATATACTCTTTTATTAGCGCGTACAAACAGCTCCTCTCATTTGATCCGCCATCAGCAGTCCTATTACCCTGGAACACGTATTTTGGCAAAAACTTTCTCAAAATGCTGAAACCAACTCTAGACTTCGAAACCTACTTGTAATTCCCATAAACATCTAATAATAACATTACACTACTAATTACCGATTTTCATATTTGTATTGGAATAAATTAATTTAAAAATAGTATCTTTAAAATTTAGTGTTACAACGTTGCAGCCAAGTTTCGCGTTCAAGAGAAATCTGACTTGTCTACCCTTGAAAAGATCTAATGTCGCTTATTTTTTTTACGTTATCCGGAGCACTCGCACCTCGGTCCAGGTTTTTATAATGGGTGAGATAGGGGACGATCATACTGTATAATATTTATATGCTGTGCACTTTACTGTCATCAAAATAAACTGTTTTTTTTATACTTAATATAAATAAAAACCCTGTCATAGGTCCTAATGATATCGTTTCAAAACGTAGCACTCCTGGAAGGGTTTATTTATAACGAACCAGTTGCCTTTATAGTAGCATACAATCCTAAAAGGGAACGGCCGCATTGTCATAGTTCATAGTTCCAACCATTCAGGGAACATATTTAGTCTCTAAACATATAGACTATGTCTCTTGACATAGTCTCCGTCAAAAGTTAATATTGGATTTCTTTTTTTTAAGTCTTTCTTGTGTAAATCCATAACATTGTCAATCCTGAGGCAGCAGGTCCTTCAAACTTCCACCATTGACAACAGATATAGGACAAAGCGAATGTACTGCTGCTGGAAGACGAAGGAGAATGGGTTAGACTAAGGCGTGCTTGATTCTATTGAATTAATGCCCATTTTTTTTAATGAAAGCAAATAGCAATATCAAAACTTAAAACGGACAGGAACTACTCCGTATATGATGAGCATTACCCCCTCTGTACCCCCGCTCCTTACGCTAAAGTTTTATAGTGTATTCTTAAATGTGAGAGGGGCTATTTCTCCCTCCCTCAATACCGATAAACACCGTCAAGTTTAATATTCATACAGCAATACATCAAGATTTAAATATGTACCCCCTCAAATATTTATCCTGGTGGTCAAGGCCCCCCGGGTTCCAAGAAGACTTAAAAATATATATAATTAGTAAAATACCAGTCTGTTACTGTTCGTGTACTGTGTCCAGTGCGTCCATGTGTCCACAAACAGTGACACTGTGTCCACTGTTTGTGCCGTTAAGCATAAAAATGCAAGCTTTTATGCTATGTTAATGAAATTGTGTTTTTATGTTAATGATTTTTTTTTTTTCTTAAATAAAAGGAGAGCTACTATCCTATAACACCTATATTACAGGTTTAATCCAAAAATACTCCCGAGAAAAAAGGGATAGTAAAGGTTAACTTCAACCCCGCCCCCCCCCAAAAAAAAACCTCTATATTTATCTGAAGGTTCATGGAGATTTCTGTAATTTGGGAATAAAAATATATTTATTTTGTGGCGTCAACCACACGCCCCCGGTCAACCTAAACAAAGATGCACTTGCACTCCTCCATAATAGCTGTCTCGTAGGCTAATTATACATTACTGTATGTATTTTTATCAAACCTCCAATGAATCAACTTAGTTAAACTAAGCTTTAAAGTAAATGTCATATTAATCAGTTGTTTCGCAGGCACTACATTTGTCCCTAGCAGCGAATGCGCCACGACGCGGTATTGCTGGCTCTGCAGCTGGGGGAGCTAA
>NC_142801.1:13682599-13737599 GCF_049724085.1 Artemia sp. Qi Xiang Cuo
AATGACAAGGTAAACCACAAGCAAACACTACTGAAATATTCCAACTCTTGCTTTTCAACGAAAGAAATTCAAAATGAACTTTGAAAAATCAAGAAAATGTAGCTGTGACAAGGTAAATCACAACCAAACACTACTGAAATAATCCAACTCTTGCTTTTCAACTAAAGAAATTCAAAATGAACTTTGAAAAATCAAGAAAATGTAACTTTCACAAGGTAAACCAAAACCAGACACTACTGAAATATTCCAACTCTTGCATTTCAACGAAAGAAATTCAAATTGAACTTTGAAATATCAATATATTGTAACAGTTACAATTTAAAACAAACCCAATCTATACTTATATATTCCAACTATTGCATTTCAAAGAAATAAAACCAAAATCAACTTTGAAAAATCAAGAAAATCTAACTGTGACAAGGTAAACCATAACCAAACACTACTGAAATATTCCAACTCTTGCATTTCAACGAAAGAAATTCAAAATTAACTTTAAAAAATCAAGAAAATGTAACTGTGACAAGGTAAACCACAACCAAACACTGCTGAAATATTCCAACTCTTGCATTTTAACGAAAGAAATTCAAAATGAACTTTGAAAAATCTTGAAAATGTAAGTGTGACAAGGTAAACCACAACCAAGCACTTCTGGAATATTCCAACAATTGCATTTCAAGGAAAGAAATTCAAAATGAACTTTGAAAAATCAAGAAAATGTAACTGTGACAAGGTAAACCCCAACCAAACACTACTGAAATATTCCAACTCTTGCATTTCAACGAAAGAAATTCAAAATGAACTTTGAAAAATCAAGAAAATGTAACTGTGACAAGGTAAACCACAACCAAACACTACTGAAATATTCCAACTCTTGCATTTCAACGAAAGAAATTCAAAATAAACTTTGAAAAATCATGAAAATGTAACTGTGACAAGGTATACCACAACCAAACACTACTGAAATATTCCAACTCTTGCATTTCAACGAAAGAAATTCAAATGTACTTTGAAAAATCAAGAAAATGTAACTGTGACAAGGTAAACCATGACCAAACACTACTGAAATATTCCTACTCTTGCTTTTCAATGAAAGAAATTCGAAATGAGCTTTGAAAAATCAAGAAAATGTAACTGTGACAAGGTAAACCACAACCAAACGCTACTGAAATATTCCAACTCTTGCATTTCAACGAAAGAAATTCAAAATGAACTTTGAAAAATCAAGAAAATGTAACTATGACAAGGTAAACCATGACCAAACACTACTGAAATATTCGAACTCTTGAATTTCAACGAAAGAAATTCAAAATGAACTTTGAAAAATCATGAAAATTTAACTGTGACAAGGTAAACCACAACCAAACACTGCTGAAATATTTCAACTCTTGCATTTCAACGAAAGAAATTCAAAATGAACTTTGAAAAATCATGAAAATGTAACTGTGACACGTTAAACCACAAACATACAATACTTAAATATTAAAAATCTTTAATTTCTAAGAATGAAATTATAAATGAACATTGAAAAATCCAGAAAATGTAACTGTGACAAGGTAAACCACAACCAAACACTACTTAAATATTCCAACTCTTGCATTTCAACGAAAGAAATTCGAAATGAACTTTGAAAAATCAAGAAAATGTAAGTGTGACACGGTAAACCACAATCAAACACTACTGAAATATTCCAACTCTTGCATTTCAATGAAAGAAATTCAAAATGAGCTTTTAAAAATCATGAAAATGTAACTGTGACAAGTTATACCATAACAAACCACTACTTAAATAGTCCAAATCTTGCATTTAAAATATAGAAATTAAAATTAAACTTGTAAAATCAAGAAAATATAAATGTGAAAATGTAAACAATAAGCAAAAACAACATACATAATACAAATCTTGCATTTCAATGAAAGAAATTCAAAATGAGCTTTGAAAAATCAAGAAAATGTAACTGTGACAAGGTAAACCACAACCAAACACTACTGAAATTGACCAACTACTTCAAAAAAAAGAAAGTAAAAAAAAATGAAATATTAAAAATCACTAAACATTAACTGGGACAAGGTAAACCACTACCAAACACTACTGAAATATTCAAACTCTTTCATTTCAACGAAAGAAATTCGAAATGAACTATGAAAAATCAAGATAATGTAACTGTGACAATGTAAGCCACACCCAAACACTCCTGAACTATTCCAACATATTGCATTTCAACGAAATAAATTCAAAATGAACTTTGAAAAATCAAGAAAATGTAACTGTGACAAGGTAAACCATAACCAGACACTACTGAAATATTCCAACTCTTGCATTTCAACTAAATAAATTCAAATGAAATTTGAAAAATAAAGTAAATTTAAATGTGACAATGTAAACAACAACCAAACACTACTGAAATATTCCAACTCTTGCATTTCAACGAAATAAATTCAAAATGAACTTTGAAAAATCAAGAAAATGTAACTGTGACAAGGTAAACCATAACCAGACACTACTGAAATATTCCAATTCTTGCATTTCAACGAAAGAAATTCAAAATGAACTTTGAAAAATCAAGAAAATGTAACTATGATAAGGTAAACCACGACCAAACACTACTGAAATATTCCAACTCTTGCATTTCAACGAAAGAAATTCAAAATGAACTTTGAAAAATCAAGAAAATGTAACTGTGACAAGGTAAACCACAACCAAACACTGCTGAAATATTTCAACTCTTGCATTTCAACGAAAGAAATTCAAAATGAACTTTGAAAAATCATGAAAATGTAACTTTGACAAGGTAAACCACAACCAAACACTACTGAAATATTTCAACTCTTGCATTTCAACGAATGAAATTCAAAAAGAACTTTGAAGAATAATGAAAATGTAACTGTGACAAGGTAAACCACAACCAAACGCTACTGCAATATTCCAACTTTCGCATTTCAACGACAGAGATTCAAAATGAACTTTGAAAAATCAAGAAAATGTAACTATAATAAGGTAAACCACAATAAAACACTACTGAAATATTCTAACTCTTGCATTTCAACGAAAGAAATTCAAAATGAACTTTGAAAAATCATGAAAATGTAACTGTGACAAGGTAAACCACAACCAAACACTGCTGAAATATTCCAACTCTTGCATTTCAACGAAAGAAATTCAAAATGAACTTTGAAAAATCATTAAAATGTAACTGTGACAAGTTAAACCAAAAACAAACTCTACAGAAAATTTAAAAATCATGAATTTAAACTAAAGAAATTAATAATGAAAAATTAAAAATATATAAAATGTAACTTTGACTATTTAAACCACAACAAAACTCTTCTTAAATATTCCAACTATTTAATTTAATCGAAAGAAATTCAAAATGAGTTTTGAAAAAACATGAAAATTTAACTGTGACAAGGTAAACCGTAACCATACACTACTGAAATATTCCAACTCTTTCATTTCAACGAATGAAATTCAAAATGAACTTTGAAAAATCATGAAAATTTAACTGTGACAAGGTAAACCACAACCAAACACTACTGAAATATTCCAACTCTTGCATTTCAACGAAAGAAATTCAAATGAACTTTGAAAAATCAAGAAAATGTAAATTTGACAAGGTAAACCATGATCAAACACTACTGAAATATTCCTACTCTTGCTTTTCAATGATAGAAATTCGAAATGAGCTTTGAAAAATCAAGAAAATGTAACTGTGACAAGGTAGACCACAACCAAACGCTACTGAAATATTCCAACTCTTGCATTTCAACGAAAGAAATTCAAAATGAACTTTGAAAAATCAAGAACATGTAACTATGATAAGGTAAACCACGACCAAACACTACTGAAATAGTCCAAATCGTGCATTACAGCGAAATAAATTAAAAATGAACTTTGAAAAATCAAGAAAATGTAACTGTGACAAGGTAAACCACAACCAAACACTTCTGAAATATTCCAACTCTTGCATTTCAACGAAAGAAATTCAAAATGAACTTTGAAAAATCATGAAAATGTAACTGTGACACGTTAAACCACAACAACACAATAGTTATATATTCAACCTCTAGAATGTCAAATAATTAATTTCAAAATTAACTTTGAAAAATCCAGAAAATGTATCAGTGACAAGGTAAACCAAAACCAAACACTACTGAAATAGTCCAACTCTTGCATTTCATCGAAAGAAATTCGAAATGAACTTTGAAAAATCAAGAAAATGTAACTGTGACAAGGTAAACCACAACCAAACACTACTGAAATATTCCAACTCTTGCATTTCAACGAAAGAAATTCAAAATGAACTTTGAAAAATCAAGAAAATGTAACTGTGACAAGGTAAACCACAACCAAACACTACTGAAATATTCCAACTCTTGCATTTCAACGAAATAAATTCAAATGAACTTTGAAAAATCACGAAAATCTAACTGTGACAAGGTAAACCATAAGCAAACACTACTAAAATATTCCAACTCTTGCATTTCAATGAAAGAAATTCGAAATGATCTTTTAAAAATCAAGAAAATGAAACTGTGACAATGTAAACCATAACAAAACACTTCTGAAATTTTCCAACTCTTTAATTTCAACGAAATAAATTAAAAATGAACTTTGAAAAATCACGAAAATGTAACTGTGACAAGGTAAACCACGACCAAACACTACTGAAATATTCCAACTCTTGCTATTCAACGAAAGAAATTCAAAATTAACTATCAAAAATAAAGAAAATGTAACTGTTACATTGTAAGCCACAACCAAACACTTCTGAAATATTCCAACATATTGCATTTCAACGAAAGAAATTAAAAATGAACTTTGAAAAATCAAGAAAATGTAACTGTTACAAGGTAAACCAAAACCAGACATTACTGAAATATTCCAACTCTTTCATTTCAACGAAATAAATTCAAATGAACTTTTAAAAATCAAGAAAATGTAACTGTGACAATGTAACCCACTAGCAAACACTACTGAAATATTCCAACTCTTTCATTTCATCGAAAGAAATTCAAAATTAAATTTTAAAAATCAAGAAAATGTAACTTTGACACTGGAAACCACACCCAAACACTTCTGAAATATTCCAACTATTGCATTTAAACGAAATAAATTCAAAATGAACTTTGAAAAATCAAGAAAATGTAACTGTGACAAGGTAAACCATAACCAGACACTACTGAAATATTCCAATTCTTGCATTTCAACGAAAGAAATTCAAAATGAACTTTGAAAAATCAAGAAAATGTATCTGTGATAAGGTAAACCACGACCAAACACTACTGAAATATTCCAACTCTTGCATTTCAACGAAAGAAATTCAAAATGAACTTTGAAAAATCAAGAAAAAGTAACTTTGAAAAGGTAAACCACAACAAAACATTGCTGAAATATTTCAACTCTTGCATTTCAACGAAAAAAATTCAAAATGAACTTTGAAAAATCACGAAAATGTAACTGTGACAAGGTAAACCACCACCAAACACTACTGAAATATTTCAACTCTTGCATTTCAACGATAGAAATTCAAAATGAACTTTGAAAAATCAAGAAAATGTAATTGTGACAAGTTAAACCACACACAAACGCTACTGAAATATTCCAACTCTTGCATTTCAACGAAAGAAATTCAAAATAAACTTTGAAAAATAAACAAGATGTAACTGTGACAAGGTAAACCACGACCAAACACTACTGAAATATTCTAACTCTTGCATTTCAACGAAAGAAATTAAAAATGAACTTTGAAGAATCATTAAAATGTAACTGTGACTAGTTAAACAACAACCAAACACTGCTGAAATATTTCAACTCTTGCATTTCAATGAAAGAAATTCAAAATGAACTTTGAAAAATCAAGAAAATGTAACTATGTCAAGGTAAACCACAACCAAACACTACTGAAATATTCCAACTCTTGCATTACAACGAATGAAATTCAAAATGAACATTGAAAAATCAAGAAAATGTAACTGTGACAAGGTAAAACCACAACCAAACACTACTGAAATGTTCCAACTCTTGCATTTCAACGAAAGAAATTCAAAATGAACTTTGAAAAATCAAGAAAATGTAACTGTGACAAGGTAAACCACAACCAAACACTACTGAAATATTCCAACTCTTGCATTTCAACGAAAGAAATTCAAAATGAACATTGAAAAATCAAGAAAATGTAACTGTGATAAGGTATACCATAACCATACACTACTGAAATATTCCAACTCTTGCATTTCAACGAAAGAAATTCAAAATGAACTTTGAAAAATCAAGAAAATGTAACTGTTACAATTTAAAAAAAAAAAAAACAATATTTAAATAATACATCTCGTTCATTTAAATGAAATAAATTCAAAATTAACTTTTAAAAATAAAGAAAATTTAAATGTGAAAAGGTAAACCACAACCAAACACTACTGAAATATTCCAACTCTTTCATTTCAATGAAAGAAATTCAAAATAAACTTTGAAAAATCACGAAAATGTAACTGTGACAAGGTAAACCATAACCAAACACTACTGAAATATTCCAACTCTTGCATTTCAACGAAAGAAATTCAAAATGAACTTTGAAAAATCAAGAAAATGTAACTGTGACATGGTTTAAGAAAATGTAACTGTGACAAGGTAAACCACAACCAAACACTACTGAAATATTCCAACTTTTGCATTTCAATGAAAGAAATTCAAAATGAACTTTGAAAAATCTAGAAAATGTAACTGTGACAAGGTAAACCACAACCAAACACTACTGAAATATTCCAACTCTTGCATTTCAACGAAAGAAATTCAAAATGAACTTTGAAAAATCAAGAAAATGTAACTGTGACAAGGTAAACCACAACCAAACACTACTGAAATATTTCAACTCTAGCATTTCAACGAAAGAAATTCAAAATGAACTTTGAAAAATCAAGAAAATGTAACTGTGACAAGGTAAACCACAACCAAACACTGCTTAAATATTCAAACTCGTGCATTTCAACGAAAGAAATTCAAAATAAACTTTGAAAAATCAGGAAAATGTAAATGTGACAAGGTATACCACACCCAAGCACTACTGGAATATTCCAACTCTTGCATTTCAACGAATGAAATTCAAAATGAACTTTGAAAAATCAAGAAAATGTAACTATGACAAGGTAAACCACAACCAAACACTACTGAAATATTCCAACTCTTGCATTTCAACGAAAGAAATTCAAAATGAACTTTGAAAAATCAAGAAAATGTAACTGTGACAAGGTAAACCACAACCAAACACTACTGAAATATTCCAACTCTTGCATTTCAACGAAAGAAATTCAAAATGAACTTTGAAAAATCAAGAAAATGTAACTCTGACAAGGTAAACCATAACCAAACACTACTGAAATATTCCAAATCTTGCATTTCAACAAAAGAAATTCAAATGAACTTTGAAAAATCAAGTAAATGTAACTGTGACAAGGTAAACCATGACCAAACACTACTGAAATATTCCTACTCTTGCTTTTCAATGAAAGAAATTCGAAATGAGCTTTGAAAAATCAAGAAAATGTAACTGTGACAAGGTAAACCACAACCAAACGCTACTGAAATATTCCAACTCTTGCATTTCAACGAAAGAAATTCAAAATGAACTTTGAAAAATCAAGAAAATGTAACTGTGACAAGGTAAACCATGACCAAACACTACTGAAATATTCCAACTCTTGCATTTCAACGAAAGAAATTCAAAATGAACTTTGAAAAATCAAGAAAATGTAACTGTGACAAGGTAAACCACAACCAAACACTGCTTAAATATTCCACCTCTTGCATTTCAACTAAAGAAAATCAAAATAAACTTTGAAGAATCATGAAAATGTAACTGTGACAAGGTATACCATAACCAAGCACAACTGGAATATTCCAACTGTTGCATTTCAAGGAATGAAATTCAAAATGAACTTTGAAAAATCAAGAAAATGTAACTGTGACAAGGTAAACCACAACCAAACACTACTGAAATATTCCAACTCTTGCATTTCAACGAAAGAAATTCAAAATGAACTTTGAAAAATCAAGAAAATGTAACTGTGACAAGGTAAACCACAACCAAACACTACTGAAATATTCCAACTCTTGCATTTCAACGAAATAAATTCAAAATTAAATTTTAAAAATAAAGAAATTGTAAATTTGAAAAGTTAAAACATAACAAACCACTTATTAAATATTCAAAAACTGTCATTTCAACTAAATAATTACAAATTAAATTTTAAAAATCAATAAAATGTAACTGTGACAAGGTAAACCACAAGCAAACACCACTGAAATATTCCAACTCTTGCTTTTCAACGAAAGAAATTCGAAATGAGCTTTGAAAAATCAAGAAAATGAAACTGTGACAATGTAAACCACAACCAAACACTTCTGAAATATTCCAACTCTTGCATTTCAACGAAAGAAATTCAAAATGAACTTTGAAAAATCAAGAAAATGTAACTGTGACAAGGTAAACCACAACCAAACACTACTGAAATATTCCAACTCTTGCATTTCAACGAAATAAATTAAAAATTATCTTTTAAATATAATGAAAATGTACCTTTGACAATGGTAACAATAATAAAACTATACTGAAATATTCCAACTCTTGCATTTCAACGAAAGAAATTCAAAATGAACTTTGAAAAATCAAGAAAATGTAACTTTGACAAGGTAAACCATAACCAGACACTACTGAAATATTCCAACTCTTTCATTTCAACGAAAGAAATTCAAATGAACTTTTAAAAATTAATAAAATTTAAATTTTAAAATTTAAAAAAAAAGCAAACAATCCTTTTTTATTAAATGAAGATATTTAAATCTATCTAAATTCATATTTAACATTTAAAAATAATGAAAATTTATGTGTGACACGGTAAACCATTAGCATACACTACTGAAATATTCCAACTATTGCTTTTCAGTTAAATAAATTAAAAATTAACTTTGAAAAATCAAGAAAATGTAACTGTGACAATGGAAACCACACCCAAACACTTCTGAAATATTCCAACTCTTGCATTTCAACGAAAGAAATTCAAATGAACTTTGAAAAATCAAGAAAATGTAACTGTGGCAAGGTAAACCATAACCAAACACTACTGAAATATTCCAATTCTTGCATTTCAACGAAAGAAATTCAAAATGAACTTTGAAAAATCAAGAAAATGTAACTGTGATAAGGTAAACCACGACCAAACACTACTGAAATATTCCAACTCTTGCATTTCAACGAAAGAAATTCAAAATGAAATTTGAAAAATCAAGAAAATGTAACTGTGACAAGGTAAACCACAACCAAACATTGCTGAAATATTTCAACTCTTGCTTTTCAACGAAAGAAATTCAAAATTAACTTTGAAAAATCAAGAAAATGTAACTTTGACAAGGTAAACCACAACCAAACACTACTGAAATATTTCATCTCTTTCATTTCAACGAATAAAATTCAAATTGAAATTTGAAAAATCAAGAAAATGTAACTGTGACAAGGTAAACCACAACCAAACACTTCTTAAATATTCCAAATCTTGCAATTCAACGAAAGAAATTCAAAAACAACTTTGAAAAATCAAGAAAATGTAACTGTGACAAGGTAAACCACAACCAAACACTACTGAAATATTCCAACTCTTGCATTTCAACGAAAGAAATTCAAAATGAACATTGAAAAATCAAGAAAATGTAACTGTGACAAGGTATACCACAACCATACACTACTGAAATATTCCAACTCTTGCATTTCAACGAAAGAAATTCAAAATGAAATTTGAAAAATCAAGAAAATGTAAATGTGACAAGGTAAACCAAAACCTAACACTATTGAAATATTACAACTATTTCAATTCAAAGAAATAGATTCAAAATTAACTTTGAAAAATCAAGAAAATGTAACTGTGACAAGTTAAACCACAACCAAACACTACTGAAATATTCCAACTCTTGCATTTCAATGAAATAAATTCAAAATAAACTTAGAAAAATCAGGAAAATGTAACTGTGACAAGGTAAACCAAAACCAAACACTACTGAAATATTCCAACTCTTGCAGTTCAACGAAAGAAATTCAAAATGAACTTTGAAAAATCAAGAAAATGTAACTGTGACATTGTTTAAGAAAATGTAACTGTGACAAGGTAAACCACAACCAAACACTACTGAAATATTCCAACTTTTGCATTTCAATGAAAGAAATTCAAAATGAACTTTGAAAAATCTAGAAAATGTAACTGTGACAAGGTAAACCACAACCAAACACTACTGAAATATTCCAACTCTTGCATTTCAACGAAAGAAATTCAAAATGAACTTTGAAAAATCAAGAAAATGTAACTGTGACAAGGTAAACCACAACCAAACACTACTGAAATATTCCAACTCTTGCATTTCAACGAAAGAAATTCAAATTGTAATGTTAAAAATCACGAACATGTAACTGTGACAAGGTACACCACAACCAAACACAAATAAAATATTCCAACTCTTACATTTCAACGAAAGAAATTCAAAATGAACTTTGAAAAATCAAGAAAATGTAACTGTGACAAGGTAAACCACAACCAAACACTAGTGAAATATTCCAACTCTTGCATTTCAACGAAAGAAATTCAAATGAAATTTGAAAAATCAAGAAAATTTAACTGTGACAATGTAAACCACAAAAAAACACTACTGAAATATTCCAAATCTTTCATTTCAATGAAAGAAATTCAAAATGAAATTTGAAAAATAAAGAAAATGTAACTGTGACAAGTTAAACCACAACCAACCACTACTGAAATATTCAAACTCTTTCATTTCTAAGTATTAAATTCAAAGTGAACTTTGAGAAATCATGAGATTGTAACTGTGACAAGGTAAACCACAACCAAACACTACTGAAATATTCCAACTCTTGCATTTCAAAGAAAGAAATTCAAATTGAACTTTGAAAAATCAAGAACATGTAACTGTGACAAGGTAAACCACAACCATACACTACTGAAATATTCCAACTCTTACATTTCAACGAAAGAAATTCCAAATGAACTTTGAAAAATCAAGAAAATGTAACTGTGACAAGGTAAACCACAAGCAAACACTACTGAAATATTCCAACTCTTGCATTTCAACGAACGAAATTCAAATGAAATTTGAAAAATCAAGAAAATGTAACTGTGACAATTTAAAAAACAACCAAACACTACTGAAATATTAAAAATATTTCATTTATATGAAATTAATTAAAATTTAACTTTGAAAAATAAAGAAAATGTAAATGTGACAAGGTAAACCACAACGAAACACTACTGAAATATTCCAACTCTTGCATTTCAACGAAAGAAAATACAAATTAAAGTTTGAAAAATCAGGCCTTTGGGGTGTCGGGGGACTTTTTTTGGGGGGGAGGGGCCGGGGGGGGGAGGGTCGTTCTGTGTCTCAATGCACAAAAAAAATATTAAAAAATGGGGAAGGGAAGGGGAGGGGAGGACGGTAGGAGGGGAGGCGGGGGAGGGGATGGGTGGGAGGGGAGGGGGAGGGGATGGGGAGGGGCTGGGAAGGAGGGGGGATGGAGGGAGAGGGAGGGGGGCCATTTGGGGACCAAAGGGGGGAGGGGCTCTTTGGGGGTCCGGTGGCCCATTGGGAGCCTGGGGGACCTTTGAGGACCCGGGGAGGGCCTTTGGGGGTCCGGGGGCCCATTGGGAGCCTGGGGGACCGTTGAGGATCGGGGTCGGGGGATCGGGGCCCTTTGGGGCTTTGGGGACCGGGTGAGGGCCTTTGGGAGTCCGGGGGCCCTTTGGGAGCCCTGGGAACCTTTGGGGACGGGGGGTTCCTTCTGGTTTGGGGTATGGGGATGGCAACCGTTTGGAGGGGGGTAGGGGGATGGGGGCCCTTTGGGGTTGTGGTAGGGGACCTCACAACACTGTTCAAATACAACTTGTGTATTATAACGACCACACTCAAAACCTCTTCCAAAATCATCTTTTAAATCATCTTTTAAAATGTCTCTAACTGTTTCGTCAAAATAATTCCATAAGCTGTCTAAAACCGTTTCGCCCAAATAATCCCCTAAAAGTAATGTCTGCGTGTTCCTTTTGTTTTTTTGGCATCTCTGTGCTTTCACATTTCAAATTTCTAGGAAACCCTTTCCTACGTTAATCTCTTCATCTCATAAATTTTCCTAGCTAAACTATTAAGGTTTCGTTAGAATATCAATTTATCTCTCCGACTTAAAGCTCAGTGAAGCCGTATTTAAAAATAGAATTTCTATCTCTTTAGACTCCTGCATAATTCCAAGATAACAAGTGATGTCATTTATAATTCCTGACACTAAAGATCAATGAAACCCTATTTAAAAATAGAATATTAATTTTTCTCTCTGACCTAAAGAACGTTTATCCCTCAGACCTAAGATTAAAGAAGCCATAATGTTTCTTAATTCCCCCTTCGTGAATCAATAATTTACCCGCCGATTATGTAAATCAAGTTCTCAGGTTAGGTTAGCCTAAAGATCAAAGAAACCATAATGTTTCTTAATTCCCCTTACGTGAATCAATAATTTCCCCTAGCGATTATTTAAATCAAGTTCTCAGGTTAGGTTCGCCTAAAGATCAAAGAAACCATAATGTTTCTTAATTCCCCCTTCGTGAATCAATAATTTCCCCGCCGATTATGTAAATCAAGTTCTCAGGTTAGGTTCGCCTAAAGATCAAAGAAACCATAATGTTTCTTAATTCCCCCTTCGTAAATCAATAATTTCCCATAGCGATTATGTAAATCAAGTTCTCAGGTTAGGTTAGCCTAAAGATCAAAGAAACCATAATGTCTCTTATTTCCCCACTTATGAATACATAATGTTACCGCAGATATTGAAAATCCATTTTTCATGTGATTTAATCAAAAAGATAAAATAAAAAATATTGTTTCTTATTTATAACTGTGTTACAAACTAATTTCCCCGATGTGGCTTCAAATCAAGGTCTCGTGTTCTTTACGCCTAACTATAAAAGAAACAATAATGTTTCTTAATTCCCCACTTCGTGAATCAATAATTTCCCCGCCGATTATGTAAATCAAGTTCTCAGGTTAGGTTCGCCAAACAATCTCGTAACATTCGCGTCAAGCATGTCCATTCTCACTGACAATGAACAGACATAAAACAGGAACATAAATTGCTGTTGTCATCCATAAATGTGAGAAAGTTCCTGTTTTTCAAATTCTCACTGAGAAAAACCATAAAACATTCATAAATGTGAGAAAAATCCTGTTATTCAAATTCTCACTGACAAAAACCATAAATCATCCATGAAAAACATCAAATAAATCGACCAACACACATAACCATCCAAGAAAACAAACATAAATGTGAGAAAGTTCCTGTTTTTTCATTCTCACTGACAAAAACCATAAAACATTCATAATTTGATGTTGACAACCATGAAAAACATCAAATAAATTGACCAACACACATAACCGTCCATGAAAACAGACAGAAATGTGAGAAAATTCCTGTTTTTTCAAGTGAGAAAAATCCTGTTTTTTCATTCTCAGTGACAAAAACCATAAATTATGTACTCGTGGGAGTTTTAAAAAAAAGTGTCCGGATCGAGATTCGAAGGGGTATTGTAATCGTGGGACTGGCACCCCCCTTACTACTATAATTTGTGTTCGTTTTAAGTTTTAATGTCGCTCCTTACTTTCAGTTTAAAAAACTTGTTTTTTTTTATTTAAAGGCTGCAAAATCGTGGGGTTTGGGGCGCGGCTGCCCCCCAACTGTGCCTCCTAATCCCTGTACGTTTTAAGGTTCGAACTTGTGACTCAGCCTCTTTGACTCTTTAGAAAACGTAGTTTTTTCTCAAATAATTTCTGCACGTTTTTGTACAGTTTATTACTTATTATTACTTGACTAACTGTTAGCTGATTGTGTCATGATTTAAAGTTGGAGGGCTGCCGCCCCCCAAACCCCCCGCTTTTGAAGATTCTTGTGTTAAGGCTTTTAAAGATTTTAAGATTTTCGTTTTTCGACAAAAAAAACTTCTGGGAAAGAGCTGGAATTTTTGGAAGCTTGCAGTCGGTCTTGTCAGGTTAAGAGGACTATTTTGATCTAATTTTAATAATGAAATACTATCCTTTTAGGAATTTCAAAAATTAACATGGGCTCTTATAGGAAAACGAGTTTTTTTTTGTAAATGTAAATTCGGGGGATAATTTTTTCGGTCTGAAAATATCAAAAAGCCCTAACAGGTCGAATTCCGCTTCGAATGAGTCCTCATTCACCCGGATCCGTTGCCCACTGTGGCCGGTAGGCGTGGCTGATAAAAAAAATAATTTGATGAACATTAAGTGGCTATATTTGGCTTTTGGAAACAAGGAAAGGAGTGATCGGATTGTGCTGAAATTTTGAGGATAAGCTGCCAGGCCCTGGGAAAGCTTATCCTCTAAATGTCAGCCCGATCAAACAGCGTTAAAGGGGGGCTGTGGTGGGAGGATCGAAACTTCCGGCCCCCTTTCCCCCATGAAGATAAATTCGGAGGGGGGGGGTGAAATTTTGCATGTTTCTTAGTTTAAGCTTAGGCTACAAAATGCGATCACCGCCGTCTCTCTGCGACCGCTAGGACCGGAAATCGCTTAACATTGTGGTGGCTTTAAAGAGACACAAGTGTGCCTCCTTGATTTTAATTTTAGGAATTATCAAGGATATTTTCTGGGATAATTTGAACATTGGTTCCCACAAACACCCCAACTTCTGCACGGTCATAGCATACTAAACACGACGACTCTCCAAAGACCTATTAATCATAGGTTTATGTATGACCTACCGACACTCATTACACCATAAGCTAACAGTATCACCTTTTCCGCGTGAATTCAAATCAATATTCCATTCCTGGACTAAGGCACAAGACTTTATATGGCGGCTGCTATAAAAGATCGTGATTTCTATTGTAACCTGATTGAGTGATTTTGTATAGTTGAATCGACAATCATAAACCGTGAATGATATGCACATAGTGAATTTTAATGGTTAATATCTGAGGCTATGGAATGTGATTCCTTTCACAATTAGAAACGGTTTCCTAATTGACAGAGCTATGCATATTCTGTTGTATGGTAAGTGATGTGCAAATGGCAAATCTTGTGATATACTTTCATTAATTTTTAATATGACAAAACAAATTGTGATGAAGCTGGGGCTCAGTAATTTGAGTAATATTGTAGATAAAGTAAAATTTGCGAATTGTCTCCTTTTTAGCTCCTTCTGTTTTGCTAAAGCGGTTCCTACAAAAGCAAATGTTCCTGCAGAAACAATATAGATATTTTTCCAAAAAGCTTGGCTTATTAATTATATTTGCAATCTTATTTGCTCAAATATACAGTTTGGTAGCACGAACTGTTTCACTCTACGACTGGAGGCGTAAAAGGGTTCCTTGATACCCCTTTATGTTAATTTAATTAGCTTAAAGATTCATTTAGTTATTAATTTAACTTAAATTCTGGGGTGGAGGCTCCTCGTTTTATTTATTTTTATTTGCTTATTTCGAATTTTTGGACCTCTGGTTTTTTTGTTACCATATGGAGAGTTGAAGTGCCATCTTTTTATTCCGGTATTAGAAGATAGTGTTATTTATTTATTGTTGCGTGTATAACCCACACACGAGTTAACCTCAATCTTGGTCATTATTTTGATAGTTTTGGGATTTTTTTTGTGATTATTAAAGAACTTGAACTTGACCCTTCCAGCCTCCATCCTCAACGCGAAACATGCTGTTCCTTGGTTGCAGGGCCGCATCCAGTATTTTTTTTTTTGGGGGGGGGGGTACAAAAAAAACGTTCACAAAACACATAAAAATTAGTTTTTATTCAGTTTTATTACGGTTTTATGAATCAGACAAAAAAATTGGGGGGGGGGGGGCAAACCCCTAACCCCCCACCCTGGATACGGGCTTGCTTGGCTGTTATGTTGTTATCAATTAATTTTTTTATTTCACCAGAGAAAGCTGTTTTTTTTTTTTTTTTTTTTTTTTTTTACAGAAGACAGGATTAAGAGTATAAACGCATTTTATTATGAATTGACCACTTTAATGTGTGGTATTTACTTTAATGTGTGGTATTTTTAATGTGTTATATTTTCTCAGGCTCGTAGCTCTTGATTAGTGGTATTAAACCTAATAGATTTCATATATCTAGAATCAGTATAAAAAGCCAATTCTTCTTATGTATCTATTGATATCAAAATCATTTTTGTGAGTTTTGGTCACTATTGAGCCGCGCCGCTCCTTACTTACAGTTTGTTACCACGATCTGTTTGAAAAATCTAAGCATAACTTCAGTTGAAGTTAGAAAAAAAGACAAAGAAATCCTCTTATAGTTGGGTTATCTATTCTTTAGTCATTCTTTGTCCAGTTTATTAAACACAAAAATCTATTTTTAAAGGACTTTTATCAATTTATCTAAATGCATCGAAACTTACAACAAAACAGAAGAAAGGCGAGTTCTATTCAAGTTTCTTTATTCTTCGGTTAAACCTAAAGCGATTATCATTACTCACTTGGGTTTGATACTAGGCGAGTTTCCCTAATCTAAATATTTGGATTGAGTTTTGTGAAATCATCTTTTTGGGCTGAGAGTTTAAGTTTTCTACACTAAGTTGATTGAATTCCTGGGATTGTCGTGATGTGAGTCTTACCGATTGCAGCTTTTAGTGTATATCGAATTTTCTCGAGCTGCGTTTTGTTGGACTGAATGTCACTCTAGGCTGACCTTTATTGATATTAACTAAAAAAAAAATTCCGGAAAATAAGTTTTTCAAAGAAAAGTAGAGTCCATTTTAAACTTAAGCTCAGCAGATACAAATGCCTTTTATAATTCAAACTCAAAACGACCAGAAGTTACAATTAAAGAATAAATGAAACACAAAACGAACATAGGCCTATATTAAATAAACAATCGTAGCAAAAAACATACACTAAATATTAATGTAAATTAATAAATAAATCTTAAAACGAGAGAAACTTAAACTGAATATACAAATCAAACTTGAAACGAAGAAAATCACTACAAACAAGTGTCTGGGTATGACCTCCTTCTCTCACTGTAAAAGTCTAAAACCTACTGTGTCATTGGCGCTTTGCTGAAAACCAGTTCGACAAATGTTTTCTTTTGTACTTAATATTGAAAATAAACATTAAAATTCAAGTAACATTTTGAACTGATGAGCTTTCAGCAATTAATATCATTATACATCAAATATTCAGTTTAATTTATTAGACCTTTTTGAAGTTGTTAAAGACTAATATAGTTTCACTACAAATAGTGTTTGGATACTGCCTCCTTTTCTAACTGTAAATAAAAACCAAAAACCTACTGCGTCATTGGCGCTTAACTGAAAACAAATTATATTACAAATATTTTCTTTTCCAGTTCTTACAGCATTGAAAATAAAAATACAAATACAGTGACATAAATTCTTGAACTGATGGATCTTTCAATTCAATTTTATTTGAATAAAAACATAACACAAACATCAATAACAATAAAGATCCTAGAAGATAACTTGTTAAGGACCAAAAAAAGAAAAAAAAAATTAAAGTAACACTGAGAAAAAAAAAATAATAGAAGAATAAAACATTGGTAATTAGAGCAAATTTGTTAAAAATGGAAAAATTAAATTATAATATCAAGTTTTGCTACATTTTTATACAACTTGCAAAAACTTGTGGCAAGTTCAACACTGGAGGGGATTTTGTTCCGTTGAATACAATAGAATTGTAAATGGGAGATTGTTCGGCAGAACTTGAACTCATTTAGGAATTTTAAAAGCTCTATTGGATGAGCGGAGATAGTGGGCTTCCGAATTATTAATATTATAATAGGTTAGTAGTTGAGGTGGAAGATTATTGTGGAAAGCAGAGTAAGCAAGCGATAAGTTTAGTTTTTGTATGATTTGACCAAGTGGAGTCATTCCAAAATCTGAATACAAATCAAGAGTTGGATACAGATGAAGAAGCCGAAAAACTGCTGTAATGGCACGGTTTTTGGGAAAATTTGAGTTTTTTAGTAAAGGACCGTTTTGTATTTCCCCACACTGAACTGCAATAAGAAAGGCAAGAAAAAATAAAGGAATAATAGAGGGTAACTATGATGTCAGGAGGAAGAAAATAATTCACACGGTTAATCATAGCTACTTGTCTCAAAATTATTGCTGCTATGCAAGAAATATGAGAATGACAAGCATGAGTCAATAAATACACCAAGAAACTTGGCAACCTCCACTTGTGGGAGGATGTCGGAGGAGTACCTGAGACCAAGAGCAGGTTGAATAACGTTTTTGTTGTAGGGGGTTCTGAATAATACTATTTGACTTTTTTTGCCATTAATGGTCATGTTATTCGCAAGGCACCACGCCTGGACTCTGTTCAGAAGGACTTGGGCAGACGTTATTGCCAATGGTAGATTGGTGCCAGTGATGAAGAAGATGCTGTCATCAGCAAATAATAGAGGATACACTGAAGGGCCCAGGTCTATACAAGATCATTGATATACAGGAGAAATAAAATAGGGCCTAGAACGGAGCCTTGCGGGACACCCCTCCGAATAGGTAAGGGCTGAGAGTATACTCCACCCAGGCTCACACTCTGTACCCTTCCAGAAAGATAAGAATCAAACCAAGAGAGGGAAACACCACGAATACCATAACTATTTAATTTACTTATTAAAATACTATGATCGATCATGTCAAAGGCCTTAGAAAAATCAAAAAAAAGCCCAATACAGTTTTTTTTAGGTCAAGCTGTGAGCGTATGAACTGTGTGGCGTCAATTAGAGCTTGAGAAGTTGAGAATTACGGCCTAGAGCCATATTGGTGAGGAGAAATCAAGGATACGGAGTGCTGACTGTCAAACAGAAAAGGAGACAGACGTCTGAAGATGATTCTCTCGAGCACTTTGGATATAACAGGAAGAATTGAGATTGGACGATAATTACCTATCTCAGTTGGATCGCCCTTTTTAAGAACTTGAATAACAATGGCTGACTTTAGTAAATCAGGGAAAACTCCGTGGGTTAAAGATAGGTTGGCAATATGCTTGATGGGCTCGTAAACAAAAGGAGAAATGGTCTTCAGGAGCTTATTACTTAATCCAAGACAGTCAGGATTAAAACTATTAGGGAGAGAACCGATGATTTGAAGTACCTCATTGCTATCAGTTGGGCAAAAAAACATGGATCTAAAATTGAAGCAAGGGAATACAGCCTGTGAGGAGGAGCGGGATTCAGTATGAGGAACATTAGAAAAAAAATTATTAAATGCATCAGGTGCATGTAAGGGGTCAATTAATCTACCATTTGTGTCTTTAAGGCGAATATGTATTGACTTTGATTTTCTATTTTTTGAGAGTATATCATTAATGGGTGACCAAATTTTTTTCAGGTTCCGTTTGCAATTGGGAATTGTTGTATAATATTAATCTCTTTTGAGTTCATAGATGTGTTCTGTGTACGAGTTTTCATGATGTTTATAATAATATAGGTCAATATCACTACTGGTCTTACAGGCTAACTTATATAATTTGTTTTTACGATATGAGGAGACAATGAGGCTATGTCACATCCAGGGGCAAATAGGGATATTTTTCCGGTTAGGTTTACGAATAGGAAAAGTTGAATGGATAATTTCACTTAGCCTTTGTGCAAAACCATTTGTGGAAGAATTTACCTCTTGACAATTTAAGACATCGGACCAGTCAGTGGTTCTTAGGCAATCGATAAAATGGTTTATATTTGCAGAGCTGTAATTTCTAGTAGCTGTTGTGATATTGATTCTAGAGTGTAGGTTTAGGGGCTGGAGAGTAACTGACAAGTAAATAGGAAAGGAATCTGACAAGCCCGAAAATATTATGTTTGAGGACATGTCATTTCCCAGGGAAGTGGAAACGAAATTTTTATCAATGAATGCTGAAGTTAATCTCGAAGAATCAACACTATTAGGGAAAAAATTGTGGGTAGAAGACCACTCGCGGTTACCGATTCAAAAAAAAGTGTCAGATTCAATATTTTTACCAACATTAAGTAGGTTGCAATTAAAGTCCCCAAGAACTATTGCCTTTTTATGGGGTAGATTAATAAAATTAGAAAAATCATCGTACAGATTACAAAAACATGAGGTCGGAAATGGAGGAGGTTTATAAAATAAGGAGAGTATATAGGAATTTTGGCCGATAACTATGTTAACAATTATTGAATAAATACATCTGAGATTTAGTTGTGTAGAGAAAATAGATTCGTACTCGGATATCCTGGTAAACTTTACATTAGAACGGATGTAAAGTGAGATACCACCAGAACACTTTTTCAATCTCCTGGGCATATGGATTATTTGGTAACCAGGGAGTAAAAATCACTAGTGTCATCATTATCAGAAAGCCATGGCTCTGATATTCCCATTACATCATAAGGGCAGACACTATTAAATGAAATGAAATTTTTAAGCTTCAGCCAATTATTCTAAAAGCTTCCGATGTTGAAACAAAGAATTATTATTTATTAGTTTTGTCCTCACGTTAGTTTCAAAATTGAAAAAATCAAGGTATTTACTGCTAGCATTTGTTAAGGTAACAGGGGGGGCTGCTTATAGGGTTGGCATGCTGATTATAATCTAAATCGGGATTATTAAAAGCAATGTTATTAGAAAGGGATCAGTTAGTTAAAAACGAAAAGTCACACATTAATTAATCGTCGGGCATTCTGATTGTGACTCAATCAGCCTATGTTGGCTTAAAACACTCTCAATTTGAATTTCTGCTTCGGAAACTATGGTCTCGCCGAAGTAGGTTTTTGCCAAATTCTTCAGAATAATACATTTCAACTGATTGGGTAACTCTAATTGGGAGATGAGCATAGAGGTAACTGTAAAGCTGGCTAATTTAAAGTACACGTTTGATTCATCTTCCAAAGCATTTGGAGAAACTGTGTGAAATCTGTGGGGAGTAATTCCAGGTAGCTTTGTCGGTCTTGATGTCTTTCCTTGCGCAGGATTTTCCGAAAGGGGGTTCTTCAGGGTTTTTTTGGGGGGGCACTTGATATCAAGGGGAACCATGAATTAGTTTTATCTCGTATGAGATTATTCTGAAAATTTTCAACACTAGGGGAAGCACTGGGAACTCTTGGTGTCCTGGGGGTAGCTGGTTACCTTGGGCCTGTTGGTGGTTCAAGGGCTGTTGGTTGCCTGGGGCCTGTTGGGGGACGGGGGACTCTTGGTGTCCTTGGGACTTGCATGGCTACAAAAGGGATTGGAAGTTGTTGCTCTTTTGCTATTCTTAGTATCTCTGCCCTTTGTTTATATTTGGGACAGTTTCCTTTATCTAAGGACTGGTGTTTGCCTTTACAGTTAGTACATGTTGGGTCAAATTGACAGTTTGACTTATTATGGTCCTTGCCTAGGCAAATCTTACAAATGTTAGAATCCTCTCTACATTATTAATCTGAGTGCCCAAGCCTTAGACATTTTGTACATTGTAATGGCTTTTCTATGAAAGACTTGAAAGATTTTTGTTTGTCCTTGAATTGTCCTTGAAACTCAAACAACACAGTTTTAAAGTTTGAAGTTTCAGTAGTTTCGCGACCAAGGGTATGAACAGTAGAGACCGGAATGCATTCACCTTTTTCGTTCATCAATGCTTCCATCAGGTCCGAGTTTAGAAACCCTTTAGGGACATTGTAGAGCACAATCTTTGTTTGTATCGGGCTTGGGGACCACATGCGGGCTGTGACAACAACATTTTCAACACTTTTTACCTCCATTACCTTTTTCACTGATGTGGGATTGTTCAAAAGGATATCTAGGGATCCTGATCTATTTATATTCATACTAAAGTTGCAACGAATGGTCTTGAAGAGGGAAACTCGCAACTCTGGTAGATCACGGTGTGTAAACAAGCAATTATCAGATTGGGGAACTAGTTGAATAATTACTGGGGAATCGGCTGGATTTCTTGAAGAGTTGTTCGTGGTATCGGTTTGATGTATTATTGCTGAATATGGTGGACTTTTTGTTCTCTGTCTTCTACGCTTAGCCGAGTTTACTATCTTAAAGCCTTCTTCATCTTTTTCAGTATCAGTTGTTGAGGGTGATGGACATTGGGGGGCATCCATGTTTAGGGTAAGAATACTCTTCAAAGAGGTCGCTGGTACATTCGCAGCTGTAGGGGGGGTTCTAGCAAGTGCTTTTGAAGATGGTTGAAATGGGGACTTACTCATATCCCTATCAGGAGGTAGTTTTGGAGGCTCCTTTTTTCCAAACATTTGAGCTATTCAAAATCATAAATTCGAACACTAATTAGAAATTGTTTCTCAATAAATTCAAATTAATCAACAGTAACGAGAAAAGTACCAGTAAATCTTTCAACAATTAATATAATTATAAATAAAATATTCAATTTTATGTTTTTTATACTTTCCAAGAATGTTAAAGACGCATATAGTTTTCAGTAAAGCGCCAGTGACGCAGTAGGTCTTAGATTTTTACAGTGAGAGAAGGAGGTCATATCCAAACTCTTGTTTGTAGTGATTTTGTTCGTTTCAAGCTTGATTTGTATATTCAATTTAAGTTTCACTCGTTTTAAGATTTATTTATTAATTTACATTAATATCTATTGTGTGTTTGTTTGCATTGATTGTTTATTTAATTTCTGTTCGTTTTAAGTTTCATTTAGGCCTATACTTCATTAAGAAAACATTTTTTTTCGTTTTAAGTTTGATTTTCATATTCAATCTAAGCATTACCCGCTTTAAGATCTATTTATTCATTTATATTATTACTTGTTGTATGTTTTTTTTTGCTATGATTGTTTATTTAATTTCTGTTCGTTTTGGGCATTTATTCTTTAATAGTAATTTCTGGTCGTTTTGAGTTTTAATTTTAACAGGTATTTGTATCTGCTGAGCTTAATTTTAAAATGGCCTTTACTTTTATTTGAAAAACTTAAATTTCTGTAAGTTTTTTTTTTAATAATTTTTGTTCGTTTTTGATTGCAAAAAAATTCAAGTTTCTTAAAATTTTTCATTTCAAGATCAAACTTAAAAAAAAAATCCATCAAATTATCAAAACTGTTATCAAAATAACAATATCAAATTGAAAAAATGGGTTTGTGTCAACCTCGGAGTTTTTATTATCTGATGTTTGAACTATTTTTAGCAAAATTGCTATCTCAAAATTTTTATCGGATGGGTTTGGGGAAAAAAGGCGTGTGGGGACTAATTAAGCTTCGGTCTCTTTTGACTCTTTAAAAGTGAACTAGAACTTTCTATTTTCAGTCAAATGAGCCCTCTCTGAAGTTTATACGAGTATCCCTTCTATAAGAACCACATATATCCCCAGAGTATAACTTACAACGCCTGTCTCTGGGCCCTGGGGGGTTTTTTCAACCCTGGAGATTTAATATCTGATACTTGGACTACTTTTAACAAAATAGTCACCTCAAATTTTTATCGGACGGGTTTATCCATCCGTCTGAAACGAAAAAAGGTTTGGCGTGAATGTTTTTCATTGACTACTTTTTCAATATTTTCTATTGTTAGAATTAATATCTATTGTATGTTTGTTTGTATTTACTGTTTAGTAAATGATTGTTTGATTGTTTATATGCCCCCAGGGCATAACTTACAACGCCTACCTCCGGGCCATGGGGGCTGTGTCGACACCGGAGTTTTTGGTTATCTGAACTTTGAACTATTTTTAACAAAATATCTATCTCAAATTTTTATCTGATGCATTTAGGGCGTGGAGGGGAGGGGCTAGTTGCCCTCTGATCTCTTTTGATTATTAAAAAGTGAACAAGAACATTCAATTTCCAATCAAATGAACCCTCTCCGAAGTTTATACGAGCACCCCTTCCATAAGAACTATATATGCCCCTAGAGCATTACTCATAACGCGTGCCTCCGGGCCCTGGGGGGTTGTGTCGACACAGTAATTTTTCTATTCTGACCTTTGAACTATTTTTAATGAAATGGCTATTTAAAAATTTTATCGGATGGGCTTGGGGAAAAAAGGGTGTATGGAGGGGGGGGGGCTAGTTACCCTCGGATATATTTTGAATCTTGAAAATTGAACTAGAACTTTTAATTTCCAATCAAATGAGCCCTCTCTGAAGTTTATACGAGCATCCCTTTCATCAGAACCATATACGCCCCCAGGACAATACTTAAAACGCCTACCCCCCGGGCCCTGGGGGAGCTTTTGTCATCAAATTTTTGAACAATTTCCAAAAAACTGGCTATCTCAAAATTTGTAGCGGATGGGTGTGGGGAAAAAGGGTGAGGGGGGGGGCTAGTTGCCCTTAACTCTCTTGACCCTTAAAAAGTGAACTAAAACTTTCAATTTCCAATGAAATGAGCCCTCTATGAAGTTTACACGAGCATTCCTTTCATAAAAACCATACATGCCCTTAGGGCATAACTTAGAACGCTTTCCCCTGAGCCCTGGGGGGTTGTATTGACACCGAAGTTTTTCTTATCCGACCTTTGAACTATTTCTAACAAAATGTCTATCTCAAAATTTTCATCAGATGGGTTTGGAAAAAGAAGGCGTGGCGGGGGGGGGGGCCAGATGCCCTAGGATTTCTTTTGACTGTTAAAAGTGAGCTCGAACTTTCAATTTCCAATCAAATGAGCTCTCTCTGAAGTTTTTACGAGCATCCCTTTCATAAGAACCATATTTGCCCCAGGGCATAACTTACAATACCTGCCCCTAGGCCCTGGGGGGTTGTGACGACACCTGAGTTTTTGTTATCTGACTTTGGAGTAATTTTTAACTTAGTGGCTATCTCAAATTTTATTGGATGCACTTGGGAAAAAAGGGGCGTGGGGGGGTGGGGTTGCCCTCCAATCTCTTTTGACTCTAAAAAACGGAACTAGAACTTTCAATTTACAATCAAATGAGCCATCTCTGAATTTTTTAAGACCTTCCCTTCAATAAGAACAGTATATCCCCCCAGGGCATAACTTACAACACCTGCCACCGGGCCCTGGGGGGGGCTGTTTTGACCCCTGAGTTTTTGTTATATGGTCTTTGAACTATTTAAAAAAAAATCTATCTCAAAGTTCTTACCGGATGGGTTTGAGGAAAAAAGGGCGTGGAGGAGGGGGGCCAGGTGCCGAGGGCTAGTTACCCTCGAATATCTTTTGACGCTTAAAAACTGAACTAGAACTTTCAATTTCCAATCAAATGAGCCCTCGCTGGAGTTTATACGAGCATTCCTTCCATAAGAACCGTATATACCCCCAGGGCATAACTTATAACCCTTGCCCCTGAAGACTGTGGGGGGAGTGCCCTGCTCAAACATATGATTTCCAGAACTCTCAACTACGTTGAACAAAATGACTATATCAAAATTTTGATTGGATGTGTTCGGGGAAACGGTGGGCGTGGAAGGGGTGTCAGTTGCCTTAAAATCACTTTCGACAATTAAAAAGGGAACTAGCTATTTAAATTTCCAATCGAATGAGCCCTTTCTGAAGTTTCTACGACAACATTGTCTGTACAAAACCATATATGCCCCCAGGGCAAAACTTATAACCCTTGCCCTGTAGGCTGTGGGGGCGTTGTCATCCTCGAAGACCTAATTTCCAGAACTTAAACTTCGTTTAATAAAATGGCTTTTTCAAAATTTTGATTGGATGTGTCGAAGAAAAAGGTGGGCGTGACAGGGGGGTTAGTTGCCCTCCAACCACTTTCGACTATTAAAAAGGGCACTAGCCCTTTGAATTTACAATCGAATGAGCCTTTTTTGAAGTTTCTACGACAACACCTTCTATAAAAACCTTGTATGCCCCCAGGGCATAACTTAAAACTCCTGCCCTGAGGGTTGTGGGGGAGTGTCCTCCTCAAAAACATATTTTCTATCTGGAAATCAACTACGCTGAACAAAATAGCTATCTTAATATTTTGATTGGTTGTGTTTGGGGGAATGATGGGCATGGGGGGGGGCTAGTTGCCCTCCAATCACTTTCGACTATTAAAAAGAGCACTGGCCCTTTGAATTTCCAATCGAATGAGCCTTTTTTGAAGTTTCTACGACAACGCCATCTATAAAAACCTTACATGCCCCCAGGGCATAACTTAAAACCCTTGCCCTGAGGGTTTTGGGGGAGTGTCCTCCCCAAAAACATATTTTCTATCGAGAAATCAACTTCGCTGAACAAAATGGCTATCTCAAAATTTTGATTGGATGTATTTTGGGGGAATGAGGGGCATGGGGGGGGGGCTAGTTGCCCTCCAATCACTTTCGACTATTAAAAAGGGCACTAGCCCTTTGAATTTACAATCTAATGAGCCTTTTTTGAAGTTTCTACGACAATGACTTCTATAAAAACCTTATATGCCCCCAGGGCATAACTTAAAACCGCTGCCCTAAGGGTTGTGGCGGAGTATCCTCCTCAAAAACATATTTTCTATTTAGCAATCAACTACGCTGAACTAAATGGCTATCTCAAAATTTTGATTGGATGTGTTTGGGGGAACGATAGACGTGGGGGGGGGGTGCTAGTTGCCCTCCAATCACTTTCGACTATTAAAACGGGTACTAGCCCTTTGAATTTCCAATCGAGTTAGCCTTTTTTGAAGTTTCTACGACAACACCTTCTATAAAAACCTTATATGCCCCCAGGGCATAACTTAAAACCCTTGCCCTGAAGGTTGTGGGGGAGTATCCTCCTCAAAAACATATTTTCAATCGAGAAATCAACTACGCTGAACAAAATGGCTATCTCAAAATTTTGATTGGATGTGTTTGGGGGAATGATGGCCATGGGGGGGGGGGGGCTAGTTGCCCACCAACCACTTTCGACTATTAAAAAGGACACTAGACCTTTCAATGTCCAATCGAATGAGCCTGTTTTGAAGGTTTTACGACAACGCCTTCTATAAAAACCTTATATACCCCCAGGGCATAACTTAAAACCCTTGCCCTGAGGGTTGTGGGGGAGTTTCCTACTCAAAAACATGTTTTCTACCTAGAAATCAACTACGCTGAACAAAATGTCTATCTCAAAGTTTTGATTGGATGTGTTTGGGGGAATTATGGGCGTGGGGGGGCTAGTTGCCTTCCAATCACTTTCGACTATTAAAAAGGGCACTAGAACTCTCGATTTCGGATCGAAGGAGTTCCCTTTGAAGTTTCTGCGACGACCCCTTCCATATGAAGTGCCTCTGGAAAAAAAACTAAATAATAAAACATTGGGGCCGTATGGCCTTTACTATAGGCAACGCTATAGCGTTGCCTCTGATTAGGTTTTGCTTGAGCTGAACGATACTAGGTTGAGTTTTGGGGATTAAGCTTCGATGGATTGAAATTTAATAGTTTGATTTTTTGCTGGGTAAAATTTTGCTCTGTGAATTTAATTTATTGTGGGTTGAATTTTTCTTGCGTCGAGATTATAGGGTAGAATTTTTGGCTGAGCAAATTTTACTGGATGGAGTTTTGCCTCGAGACATTTAGGGCGGCTGATTTTTGCTTGGGTTGATTTTTTGGGTTTGATTTTGCATGGATTGAGTGTCTCGAGCCCTTTGTCATAAATAGGCTATTACCTGTCAGTCTCAATGAAAGTGGCCGTAGGCATGCGCGTAGAATTATCTGGGGGGGGGGGGGGCGCAGTTCAAAATAAATCAGTTATGTGGAAATTCTTTTTCGGATAATTCGTCCGCTTTTTCGGTTTCTTCAAAGATACTTGTGTGATATAAGCCCTACCTAATGTTCTTCTAATGTTTCTCTGACACTCAATCCTAATGAAATATACCAAAGTAAGATAAAAATATAATACTTTAGAAACAAATTTGGGCTATATATTTGCATATTAGGGGGGGGGGGGAGTAAAGTATAGCGGGTCTGCATGCCTAATGTGTTAGTTACAATTATTCTGCATATTACATAGTAAGAATTGTTTTCTAACTTCACACTGTCCAAATACTTTACCCCCTCCCCCTAATATGAAAATATATAGTCCAAGTTATACATATTTCCATCTATTCTGCCACTTCTCTTTGTCTTGTCTCACACTAAGCTGAAAGAAACTAACAAAAAAAAACGGTTCTATAATGCGTCAATGAATGAACAACTTGAGCGGTAGGGCGTTTATCATACAAGTACCTCTTTAAATTTGACCATCCCTTGATATGTTGCCCCCCCCCCTAAAAAAAAATCAATTTCTGAGTGTGTGTTTGCATGCTATGGTTACATCACTTTGTCTATTACAACATATATTTTTCATCTCGCAATCGATTTTAAACGTTTTTAATACTTGCACAGAACTTCAACCAATGGAATTTCAATAGCGACCTGTAAATTCCGCCCATTTTAAACAATACGCAATTATCGAATAATAAATAAGAGATCAGGACCAAATAAAGGCAGGCAAAATAATTAACTATCGACCAAGAAATAATTACCAGTCGAAACCTTGTTAAACAAAGATCAATCATTTACTTCTTATTAAAAGGTCATATTTGATCCACGCTCGACTCACAAGATGCATTTATGAATAAAACATTTAGTTTGCGTGTATGAGTCTCTAAAGTCAATAAAGATCGAGATGAATTAATATGCCCCGTGCTGGAAGGTGTCGGTATTTTAAGCCTAAATGATGAGTGATTACTACACCCCAACGGGGATTTAGTGGAGTTTTAGCTACTTCCTAGCATAGGACGTAATTATCGGTAGCCGGATTGCGGGGTAAAGATATGCTGTAGTTTCATTAACGGTTGATGATGTTGAAGAAGCTTCCCATAATGCTAATTCTAGCAGATATGATTTAATTTACGGAATCAATTTTCTTTATAACCGTTTGATAGCTAAATATTAAAAGGTACTTACGTATTATAACGACCACACCCAAGAAGTGAAGTTAGGTTTATCCTAATGAAATATACTTCAGTATGATGAAAATATAATACTTTATTAACAAAATTATGGAAACTGCAACAGAGAATTATGGAAAACAGGCAGCTCAGAACACATAGATGTCAGTTTCGTAAACCCAGCAATGAATGAAACGAGCTGTAGTAACAATTCGTATTTTACTGTTAGCAAACCACGTATTGACACGCGAACCAATTTTTTTCAAACATTGCCTAGTTGTACACTTCCAAAATGGATCCTTTTCGAAAGAGTATAAAGTCATGTTGCGTCCATTGATGCACTGTTATGTTTTGGGTAACCCCCCTTATCCTGGAAAAGTCTAATTAGCTCGTCTCATGGGCTCGGCAGGAGGGGCATGTCCCCCTGAAAATTTGAGATTATAAAGCAATTATACAGAAACCAAAGGAAAGAGAGCAGAATAGGGAAAAACCATGGAAAAAATGTTTGTTGCCCCTTTGTTGGCTGCCTGCCAATAGATTTTGACCCTCAATAAGGAAAATATAAGCTCTAATTTGTGACTGAGCGACCCCTAACCAGTTTACCACAAATATTTTTTCTATGTGACTCGGTCGGAGCAAAAAAAAAAAAAAAAAAAAAAAAATCCAGCACTTCATAGTGATGAATGGTAAGTAAATAACGATCCTTGTCAATAACGAAAGTATAAGAGCCTAACTATTGACAAAATGAAATCAAAGAATCAGCTTTTTATGGTGATCCTGAATATTTATTTGTTTATTAGTAATTAATGCAGTTATTAGAACACAAGGAGGTTCGTATAATGATAGAAAACACAAGGAAAACAACTTAATAAGGGGCAATTTTGGTAAGATTATGCCGTCAACTTTTGCTTGCATTGCCAGAGTACCCATGAACTGAAGCCACATATGAAGCCACTAAAGTCAGATATGTTTCCCCTGAACGGAATGCTGGGAATTTCTGTGTTTTTCCTCCTGAACGGATACGTTTTATGTGTTTTGTTATCATTTTTTCTCCAGGAGCGATTGTATAACAGAACTGAATGCTGGGAGTTTATATCTTAGTTTTTGTAAGTAGGCTATTGTTTTGTGTATTTTTTGTAATTACTTACTTTTTCATTTTTATATACTTTTACTTTAATTGACATTCTTTTTCCATTGCCTTTAGAAAAATGTTTGTCTCTAAGCTTCATTAAATGAAGAAAAAAAAGTTGTTTCAACTAAAAGTAAAGAGCAATATTAAAACTTAGAGCGAACGGAAATTATTAAGTATATCAGGGGGGTTGCCCCCTCCTAAACGCCTCAGCAGAAAATTGGTCCTCCCTTCCACACCTGAGAAATCTATGCATGCTTCCCAATACCAAATGAAACAGTGGGCAAATTTTATAACTTAAAAACTTTTCCCTAGGGGCTGTAGCGGGTCATTTTATTCCCAGCGACATATCTATAGGCTCTTTAAACTATGCTGAACAAAAAACTATTTCAAAATTTTGGTCTGACGATTTTGGGAGAAAAGTGACGTGGGAGGGGCCTAGTTGCCCTCCAAATTCTTTGGTCACTCAAAAAGAGCTCTAGAACTTTTCATTTCTATTAAAATAAGCCCTCTCCTGACGTTCTAGGCCCACTGGGTTGAAATGATCACCCCTGGGGGGAAAAAAACAAACAAATAAACACGCATCCGTGATTTTTCTTCTAGCAAAAATTTACAAAATTCTACATTTTTGCAGATATGAGCTTGAAACCTACACTGTAGGGTTCTTTGATACGCTGAATCTGATTGTTTGATTTTCATTAGAATTCTATTACTTCAAGGGGATCTTTCCCCTTTTTTTCAAAAATCTGACAAATTTTCTCAAGCTCGTAGCTTTTGATGGGTAAGCCTAAACTTAAAAAAACTTGTATATTTGGAATCAGCATAATAAGACAATTCTTTTAATATATGTATTGGTATCAAAAATTCGTTTTTTAGAGTTTTGGTTACTATTGAGCCGGGTCACTCCTTACTAATAGTTCCTCACCACGAACTGTTTGATTACCCATCAAAATCCAAACAGAGATCATTGCAATATTAATCATTTTATCTGCATTACCTAAAGTATTGTATTCATAAAACTTTACAGTTTCATGAAATGTACTTAAACAATTAGAAAAAGTTTTTCAACTATAGTAAGGAGCAAGTTTAAAACTTAAAACAAATATAAATTACTCTATATATAAGGGCGACTCCCCCCTTCTCGACACCTTGCTCATTAAACAAAAGTTTTTTAGTGCTTTGAAAAATCATTTTTTTTTTCAATTGCAGATTTTCTTTAAGAATTCGGAAAAAAGCCTAACTTCACAGTAAAGAGTATGAAGCTAGGGAGGAGACATCCTCCTTTATACAAAGAATAATCTGTTCAAATAGGTTTCAAATCTGTTCCTTGCTTTCAGGTTGAAATGCTCTTTTTTTTATAATTTCTGATTGTTTTCCAAATCATACCCATACCTAACCAAGATATAAATTGAGGTACCGGTCCCTTAAATCCCTGGTTATCACTTTTAAAATTTGTAAATCTATAATTGTACGTGGATTAGTACTTTCCTAACTTTAAATTTGCAATTTCGATTTTGGATAAAATGTGAATATACTTAAAAAATGGCGAGAAATAGCTTGATGAAATAATATCTTGATGAAAAGTCCTTGTTAATATTACTAAAATTACTAAAGAATTTCGATTGGATGAAAAGGAGTATTATTGTTTGTAGGGATGGGAACTCTGTGAGACTTCTGATCTTCTACACAACTGAAGCCATCACAACCTCTACAATAGGATTTTCTTATCGATAAATACATTACATACATCTTTTTAAATACATTGAAGTACGTCATATAAATAGAAAAGAAAAACATCACCATTTAAAATTGCTAAAAACTAAGTTACTAGCAGTATTTGCCACCCCAAAGAAATTTCATGGCGGGCCTAATGATGACCTGCCTTGCCTTTTCCACCTCTCTGCTGGTAGATATGGGAATGTAACATATTAGCTGTATAGAGAGACATTTTAATTAATTCCTACTTCCCCTACCTCTTTCAGAATTTATCTGAAGCCTCATGGAGAGAAGTGCTGGTAGATATGGGAATGAAACATATTAGCTATAAAGAGAAACATTTTAATTCATTCCTAATCCCCCCACCTTTTTCAACATTTATCTGAAGCCCCATGAAGAGTAAGCAGTTTGTCCATTAAAATGTACTTTTGTAGGGGTCTATCCTCCCCCCACCTCCCCTCATTATAGCTTATATACAATTATAGATCACCAAACGTAGCCTAATTCATTACAAATAAAGCGAATCAACTTGGTTGTATCCAGTACTGCCACCGTGTGACATTACTTCTTTTGCAACTGGGAAGCCTAAAATATAGTTATTGATACTTCTAAATCAATTGGCTTCTCAGGATTTTAATTGACTGCAAATTCGTCCTCTTTGGGGTAAAGTCGTAGTTCGGTGCCCTAAACCACCTAAACTGTCACCCAACCACCACTTCCTTGACAAATCCCAAATCTTTATTTGAACATCCATGGCTGCAGTATTATACTATCAGACACTTCCCACTGTCACTATAAATTGCAAACTAAATGAGTTTTATGGCTATGTTTCAAGTGACGCTTTCCAAATATTGACGTGGTTACTATAATATATAAGAACCGATTAAAATAAACATTCGACTCTCTATAACTTTCATAAATTTGACCATTGAGAGCGAGAGGGAGCTCGCTTTCAGAACATCAGATGGCGCGCATCAAGCTTGGTGGAGGTGTGCCAAGCGGGGGGGGGGCTGCACCAAGAAGCAGTGCCAAGCGTGGAAGAAGCAGCGTCAAGCGTGGCGGAGTCATGTGGCGTACCTGGTGTTCTGATATATTCACTAAGTGATGGGAGTTGGGTGCCTCCTCGATTTGGAGACAATATATGATAAAATAATGTTGGACAAAAGAGCGGGAGCTCCTTCACCGTTTGCAACAATCTGAGGTCTAACAGGAAAATGTTTAAGGTAACATACTTTCACTCTTCTTGCATCTCATCAGCTAAAATTACTGCCATTATGATTGACTCGGAGAACTTGTATGACTCACGAAACACTCATAATTGCCGCGAAATCACACTCTGCCAGAACAGTGGCAGATCCAGGGGGCGAGGTGGCTTGCGCCCCCATAGCGTAGTCTAAAGTAGTGTAATTTACTTAATTAACCCAAATTTGCGTTAATTAAACTTGCTCCTAACGCAAGTTTATCGGATAAACCTATTTTGCACCCCCCCCTAAATTATTTTTATCGGATCAACCTATTTTGCCCCCACCCCCTGAAAAAAATCCTGGATCCTGTGCCAGATTTAGACTTTTCATGATTTAGAACTACCAAATTGGTTCTATGCCATCGCCGCATTTAGCCTCTTCAACCTGTTTAATAAACTAGCAGAGAAGAACTCCAAAATCCGTTTCCAGTATGTTCCCAGCAACAAAGGGATTTATGTAAAGTACAAATTATATGAGGCCACACTATTAAAAAATATATTAACTGCAAATATCAACCTTTACCATCGAAACCAAAGCGAAGATACTAAACCCAATCTCCACGCCTTCAGTCGCCATTCATTGCTTCAGTGTCTGTCAAAATCACAATTCAGTTGGCTCTTAACAAAAGAAGACAAAACCCTCAACCACAAGCTCTTTGCCTACAGTGCTCCTAAGACAGAACATTATATTAGCTGTATGTTACTGATAAGGTTGTTCAAGACCTAAAACTATAGGAGTACTAGATAAACATTGTCGTATATGACTTTCGGCACTCCAACTTTGTGATTGAATTAAATAAAAAAAAAAATACGTTTTTTTTAAACTGAAAGTAAGGGGCGACATTAAAACTTAAAACGAACAGAAATTATTCCGTATATGAAAGGGGCTGTCCCCTCCTCAACGCTTCGCTCTTTACGCTAAAAATTTTTATTGTTTTAAAAAATAAAGTTGTGAGACAGAGTCAAACTTTAGCGTAAAGAGAGAGGCGTTGAGGAGGGGACAGCCCCTTTAATATACGGAATAATTTCTTTTCGTTTTAAGTTTTAATGTAGCTTTCCTTACTTTCACTTTAAAAAACTTGTTTTTTTTATTTAATTTCTGATCGTTTTTTAGTTAATGCAGCTTTTATTTTGGCTCACCGTCATTGAATAAGTAAACAAAATTTGCATAAAAATTTTACTTTTCTTTTGCTAAATGGATGTCTCTAAATTTGGTTATGACGTAATTTACAAATTAACTTACGTAACTAACTTCTATATTGGTATATTTTTCTTCTGGAAAAAAATACAAAGTTGCAGATTTTTGCAGATATGAGCTTGAAACCTATGTTATAGGGTTTTCTGATACGCTGAATCTGACGGTGTGATTTTCATTAAAATTCTTTCACTTGTAGGGGATGTTTCCCCCCTCTTGAAAAAATCGGGTAAATTTTCTCAGGCTCGTAGCCTTTGATGAGTAATACTAAACTTGATAAAATTTATATATTTAGAATCAGCATTATAAACACATTCTTTTGATACATTTATTGACATCAAAATTCCGTTTTAAAAAGTTTCGATTACTATTAAGCCGTATCGCTTGTTTTTTATTGTTTTTTTTTATTACGTATATGCTATTACGTATATGAAGGGGTTCTCCCCTTAGTCAATACCACGGTCTTTACGTTAAAAGCTAAAAAAAAATTTTAATTCACAAACCCCTGAATCACAAAGACCGTTTAATTAGAATAGATAGCTCTTTTGAAATCACTAAAAAAAACTGCAGCGTAAAGAGCAAGGTATTGACTTGGGGTAGAACCCCCTCATATACGTTATAATTTTTGTTCGTTTTAAGTTCTAATGTTGCTTCTTATTTTCAGTTGAAAAAAACTTGTTTTTTTTTTAATTTAATTTCTGATCGTTTTTTGAATAATGCTTGGAAATCCGGCGCCCTCTTTATAGAAATGTCCCTTACCCCAAAGAAACATCCTCCACGGAAAGATTCTCCCGAGTAACCCCCTCCTCCAGCCCCACCCTCCAGAAAAAAATCCTTCCTGAAAATGTCCGTATATTTCCCAATAACTAATAAATAATGCTGGCAAGTCCGGCGCCCCCTTCATGGCAATTTCCCTTCCCCCATGAAAACTTCCTTCATGAACAGATCCTCCAACATAACCCCCGACCCCCCCACACCCCCCCACCCCCACTACCAGAAAAAAAACCTCCTGAAAACTTCTGTATACTTCCCAATAACCAATACTGTGTTAACATTGGGTAAAGTTCATAACTTTCAGCCCTCCCCCCGGCGACTTAGGGGGATTAAGTAATCCTAAAAGACATAGTTATCATATTTTCGACCATGCTGAACGAAATGGCTATCTCAAAATTTGGATCGGGTGACTTTGGGAGAAAAATTAGCGTGGGAGGGGGGCTAGTTGCCCTTCATTTTTTTGGTCACTTAAAAACAGCACTAGAACTTTAAATTTCCGTTCCAATGAGCCCTTCCACGATATTCTAGGACCACTGGGTCGATACGATCACCCCTGGGAAGAAAAAAAAACAAAAAAACAAATAAACACGCATCTGTTATCTTTCTTCTGGCAAAAAATAAAAAATTCAACATTTTTGTAAATAAGAGCTTAAAACCTCTCTGATACTCTGAATATGATTGTGTGATTTTCATTTAGATTCTATGACTTTTAGGGGGCGTTTTCCCCTGTTTTGAAAATCATCAAAACTTTCTCAGGCGCGTAACTTTTGATGGGTAGCACTAAACTTGATGAAAGTTATATATTTGAAATCAGCATTGAAATCTGATTCTTTTGATGTATCTATTGGTATCAAAAACCCGTTTTCTAGAGTTTCGGTTACCATTGAGCCGGGTCGCTCCTTACTTACAGTTCGTTACCAAGAACTGTTTGATCTGTGTTAAACTGAAGCTACAATTGGCACCATAGAGGAGAGAGACCATAATTCTTAAATTCTTAGCCTGATGAGTGGGCCATAGCCAGGATTTTGTTTGGGGGGGGGGGGGCAAAGACTTTGAAAAACATATCAAAAGTTTGTTTATATACAGTTTTATTACGAGTCGACAAACATTTAGGAGGGTTCAAATCTCCTAAATACGGCCTTACTGATAAGCCAGTATATATGAAAAGTCCAAACGAGTTTATTCCCCATGACATCTATTACGAAAGAAGAAGAGAATAAAAGTTATGTCAATCAGTGCGAAAGCTGGATATTTGTGCCTGACCTTGTACTTTTCAGATTATCAGGGATGTTTTGTTTACTTTAGTTTTATGCAGAAAAAATCCTGTCCAGTTTCTTTTAGTTTTGCTTCTTTTAGTTTTTGTCCAGTTTATCTCCTTTAGTTTTATGCGAAGTGATTATGGTCTGTTTGACTTTTCGCTGGGTTTTGCTTCAAGTGGGCTGACTTTTGTGCAGTTGAGGTTTTACAAAATTTAATTTTGAATGTCACATAAGGTTGAAGCACCCAAGTACCCATTTAAAAGGAGCAAATTGAAATCAAGATGATTGATTCGTTTTCTCAAAATAACCGTTTTCTTTAGGAAATCCAGTTTGTGCATGGTCTTATTTTAGGTAAAGAGAAATGTGTTGTTCAGTTAATAGTGATGCTGCATCTCAAGACTCTAATGCCACGTTTGGTGTTCGATAAGGCTCCCTTCTTGACGCATGAAACTCCTTATTGAAAAGATTTAGACCAGGGTCAACAACTTTTTTTGGCTACAGGTCAAAATCAGCCAATATGTGTGCTTCTTTCCTTCATTGTAAAACAATCTTTAAGTGATTAGATTTTCAGTAATTGTAAGCTATATGTTAAATGTGCCACTAGATCAAGGCCATATTCAGAATTTTGTTCGGTGGGATTTTTTCAGGGCAGAGGTATTTTTTTATATTCAAATTTTTTTTGTTTGCATTTTTATTACGTTTTTACGAGCCGAACATTTCTAGCGGTTCTAAGCCCCCTATCCCCCTCCTAGATACGGTTTTGCAATAGACAATGAATAATTTTCGATCTTTTCATGAAGCAATTTTGGCAATATTTATGACACGTCACTGCTCTAGCTGAAAAGGGCATTTATTTGATTGGCCTGATTATTTCTATTTTATTTGTGAAATCATTAATCATGAGCAAATGGTGTTCAAAGCTTTAAAAAAAAAAAATGTCCTTTGTAACGAGTTTTTCACTGGTACTGAGACCAAGATCTTCAACAAAGCTGGTAGCTGGTAGATGTAGCGTGATTTTAGCTGGGAAACAAACTCTTAAAGAATTTGCTTTGTTTTTCAAACTTTGATACACGCTTAGCAATCTATTCAGATTTATCTTTGAATTTTATTCTTCTCACATCTTTATGTTTTGAAGAAAAGTGTAGCTCAATACTTTAAGTCCTGACGGTATATAATTTCTACATGATGTACAAATTAGCTTGTCAACATTTTCAGTAAATCCATCGTTTTATTTCCAAACGTCTTCTGAACCCTAATTGACACCACTCAGTGTCTATTTTCGATTTTTTTTTTATTTTCCAATTTTTCGCTTCATGTTTATATATTTGACATAAATTAGGAATAATATGGGCCCTAAGTCCAATCATTTAGGGACCCCGACACGATCAGTGGGCCTTGGGCTTGACAAGCAACCATTTACATCCAGATGAATTTTTTGCCATGCAAATAAGATTACACTGATTCACTCCATTTATAACTAATACCCACAATATTTTTTGTAATACCCACAATTCCATGATTTATCGCGTAACTACTACTACTACTAACAGCTCACTGCAGCAAGAAGCCACCTGAGGCCAACACAGCTACGCACGCTCCTCCTCCATCCAGATCTATTCAAAGCCTCCCTCTTTACACCCTCCCAGGAAATGCCCATTTCCTTTTAATCTTTCTTTATGACATGCTCCCACCGGGTTTGAACCAATGTTGATAGATGCTTTGTCTAAAGTTTCGTCGCCTAAAAGTGAAAATGCGCCGAAAGCTCCATTTTTCTAGCGAAAATGCGCCGAATGATGGATTTTCCCCCCTAAAAAAATGAGCCGGTTCAAAAAATTCAATGCACATCCGCATCAAAAAAGCGCCTAAATGGCGGAAATCCGCCCCATCTGACCACTCTGGTTTGAACCACATTTTTCATACATCCTACTGTTTGAAATACGGTCATTCAGCCGGGTAACCAGAACAATTCGTAGACAATTTCTCTGAAAAACATCTAGCAAATCTTCATCCGCTTTTCGGAGCGCCCATGATTCAGATCTATATTTGACCACTGTCATCACTGTAGCTTCCAATATTCTAGTCTTGGTTTGCAGACTTATGATCCTATTCTTCCAAACTTTTTTTAACAGTGAAAAACACCCTGAGCCTTGGCTATTCTAGTTTTAACATCTTCACTGCTTCCAGCGTCTTTACTAATAATACTACCAAGGTAAGTGAAGCTGCCCACCTGATCAATCTTTTCGTTGCCCGACGTCACCTTTTCATTTTCACTTCTTCCTAGCCTTAGTGACATATAACAATAATTTTCAAGCCTATTCTAGCACCCTGAACACGCAAAACCTCTAAGTCGTCAGCATAATCTAAGTCCAGGAGAGTTTTTCTTCCCCATTTGATTCCGTGGTCTCCCATTGCCTTTCCCGTGCTCCTTAAGAGAAAGTCCATCAAAATGATCTATATAAACAGGAATAGAACACAACCCTGCTTAACTTCTGATTTAATACAAAACCAGCTGCCACCCTCATTTCCTACCTTAACCGCAGTAGTGTTATTCTCGTATAGATAGATAGATAGATAGATAGACAGATATTGCAATAAAAGCCACTTAGGGCCATGGCAAAAAAAGGAAAATCACACAAAATAATAACATGATTATAACACTCATAGCAAAGTATGGTAGCCTATATAACAATAACAACGCAAAATTACAAAACATTACAAAAACATAATAAAGCACACGATATCATTAAACTAACATAAATAGATAGATGTATGTTACATCAATCAAGGGCCATGACTACAAAAAATAACAAACAAGAAAACAACTTACACACATACAACAATACTTTCCACCCTCACCCCACCCCTTTTTACAAAAATCTATCTCTATGTGACATACCCAATTTTATATACCTTGCTATCATTCTTATTGTCCCATAATTTTTTGATCCCAATACTGAAACCAACCACTCACTTGTCCCCACATTAACAAAAAATTAATCTTTCCTTAGATCCTGTAATTCAGGACAAAGGGCCATAAAGTGAAGCATATCCTCGCCATTTTCTCCGCACATAGGGTATGAGTAAGGACTGTCCATTACCCTTATCCTCCCTAAATATTTCCTCCTTTCTCCAAGTGCTAGGACATTACCCCTCCCTGATATATACCACTTAATTTCTTCACTATTTAAACCCGCTTTAAAATAATTATCAAATCCCCAGACCTCCTTCCATTGCCGGTAAATGCCAAGGGACACCGAGGCTGCGACTTCACACTGCCATTTCTGAATCTCCTGATCTTCAAGCACTCCCTTTACTAGTTTTGCTACATTTCCTACTTCCAGCCCTATCCCCTTCCCTTCATTCCAAACACCTGATAACCCACAACTATTTAAGATTGATTTCACCTGGGAAGCCCTTGAACTTTTCCTTCTATCCTGCCACACCTCCAGATAAGCTGCATTTACTAACCTATTATTCTGCAAGCCAATCACCTTTTCCCAGTATCCCATCATTCCAACCAATGTTTTTACCCTCAATGAAAACAATCCTAGATCACCCTTTAACACCAGACTATTAAATTTCCCGCTTAGCCCTAAAAGTGTCCTGAAATGTCCTAAATAAAATCTCTATTTTTTCCCCTTTTTCAAAACCCCAAACTTCCCCACCGTAACTCAATGCTGGGCCTACCTTCGTCTCAAAAATTCTCTTCTGTAGCTTAATATCTGCCGGTCCTAGATGCCTAAGGGGACTCTTCAATAATGCCCATGAAGCCTTCTGACCCTTCCAACTCGCTATTTGCACCTGATTACTCCATTTCCCTGAACTCGTGAACTTACATCCCAAATAAATATAATCCTTAACTTCTTTCATCTCTTTCGCTTTAAAATAAAACTTATTCTTTTCCCTTTCATCATTTCCAAAAACCAATTTAACTAATTTATTAATATTTAAAACTAATTTTTTACTCCCCAGATAACTATCCAAAATCTCTAACATCTTTTGCAAATCCGGAGCCAATTTCGCAAGCAATACTATGTCATCTGCAAATAATTAACAAAACAGCTCCAGCGACATTAATTTTAACATAGGGACATTTCTATTTCTAAAATACTGCTCAATATCATTAATAAAAAGAGAAAACAAATGCGGTGATAGAGTGCATCCCTGTTTGAGGCCTACATTACTTAAAACTGGCCTATAATAAGAAATACCTACCTTCACTACTACTTTAACCACCTCAAATATTTTCATTATAACTTCTACTAACCTAATTGGCAATCCTAATTTCACCAACACCACTTTCAACAAACTCCTTGAAACTTCGTCAAATGCTCCCCTAATGTCCAAAAACGCCGTATATAGCCTATTTTTCCTATGCCTCGTATATTTACTAGCTAAAGTCTGTAAACAAAATATTTGATCAATTGTACTATAGTTTTCCCTAAACCCTGCCTGACATTCAATTAATATACCTTTATAATGCAACCATTTATCCATCCTATTAGAAAGGACTCTACAAAATAGCTTACTGATAGAACTTCCTAAACTTATCCCCCTATAGTTCTTGTGTAAGTTTCTTTCTCCTTTCTTAAATAATGGGATCATAATCGATATCTGCCAATTTTGTGGCCATAGAGGTGTACTTAGAATTGCCAAGAATATCAATGCAAGCACTGGCAGTATCCACGCTCTTGACCATTTCAGCAGCTTAGTTGGTACTCCGTCGATGCCCGGAGCTCAATTCCCTCTCATGCTTTTCAAGGCGTGCCATATTTCTTCCTGTCCAACCGGTTCCAGTAGTTTAGCGTCCTCTGAATCCAACTCAAAATCGGCTGTTTCTTCTAAACTATTTATCTCCTCATCAGCTCTCTCTTCGTCCTCTTCGGTGTATATCTCTTTATATTTTTGTTCTAAGTATTCTGGCCAGGTATCGGCGTGAGGGACTGAATCAGTCAACTTTCTATTTTCTGTTGATTTCCTAATTAACTTCCAGAACTCCATTGTATCATTCACGCTAAATTTCTCCCGTATGTTTTGGCTCTCTTCCTCTTCAGAACGTCTCTTCTTCAACTTAACTAGCCTTTTATATCCCCTTCGCTTGTCCCTAAAAACCTGCAAATTATTTTCCAGATCAACTGTACTACTAGCCTTAAGCAATCTAAAAGCTACTAAAACCTCCTTCTTCTTTTCCTCACAATCCTTATCAAAAACTCATCAAACCAGTACTTCTACCATTTTTTCTCCTGCATGCCACCTTAGTTCCAATCTTATACAAAACCCCCGACAAAAAATCAACAGAACCTGCTATATCCCCTTCCCTTGCCATATCCTCACTCTTCTGAATAAATGAATCCAGCCCTCTATCTTCAACTAGTACCTTTTTCAACTTCTCCTCACTATCATTATCAAACCTTAAACCTTCCCTCCAATCAAGCTCATTACCCATCTTTCCCTTAGCCCCAAACTTCTTTTTCCGGCTCTCAGCCCATCCTCCCCCTCCTAATTCAACCCTAATAGGCACGTGATCCAACCCAGCCAGCGCCATCACCTCAAAATCCACACAACAAGAAAGAAGCCCCAGACTAACAACCCCATAATCTATAACACTTGGAGATCTACCCGAAAAACATATAAAATCCCCCACTCCTTTATCCTTCCCTGTCCTGCCATTCGAAATAACCAAATTCTGCTTACCACAAAAATCCAATAATTTTTTTCCCCAATTATTCTTTCTCCGATGACCGTCCTTACTCGTCCTCCTCCTAACCGACGGCTCAATCATATGAACTCCCTTAGTTTTTTCTAGTTCGAGACCCACCTCCTCCTCACGGGCTCCTTCATCCTCCCCTGTATATCCGTTAAAATCCCCTAGAAAAATAAAATAATCGGATGGAAACTGTTCTGAAAAACGATCCATATCATTTTCTAATATCTCCTAGGTATCCTCATCACTAAAAGTGTTAGTTTCCGGCGGTAAATACACTGAACAAAAGATAAACGAATTACTACCTAAAGGTACTCGCACCCATACTAGATTACATGAAACACTTTTCAACCGAGATAAATTTCGCCATCTATTCGTTATCAATAATGCCACTCCTCCATAAGTTCTACCACTCTGCGATTGCTTTCTTTGTGATCCAAAATAAGAAAAACCTTCTATTCTCTCCTCTTTTTCCAGCCACGTTTCTACTAATGATACAACTGAAAAATCACAACATTTAAGAAGACACTCTAATTTAAGATACGAAAAGCCCTGAACATTCCAATGCGCTAAATGACACTCGTAAATTGCGCCATGGCCCTGCTTATCCTATCCACTATTTGAGCCAATGGGTTGGCTCAAATAGTGATATAGCAATAATCACTTTAATGTATTTGTCTGGTATAACATACAAGGATAAGACCTTTGCTAAAGCTCTTCTATCAACAGAATCGAACACTTGCTCATTATCTATAAAACTAAGGACGGAACGTGTTTGACCACTCAGGCACTTCTCAATTATTCAGCTAAGAAAGAAAATTTGGTCGACAAATCTTCTACCTTTTCTAAAACCGCACTGTTCTTCTTTCAAAACTTTATCTACAGCATCTCTCAGTCTAAAAAGTATCATATTGCTAAGTAATTTGCTATCTACAGAGACCAGGCTAATGCCTCGATAATTACCACACTCACTCTTATCACCTTTCTTATACAGTGGTTTAATTAAGGTTTTCCTAAAGTGGATAGGTACTTACCTTTTTTAAAAATCATATTCATAATTTTCAGTAACTTATTTCTAACCTCAGAGCCACCATATTTAAGAAACTCATTTACCACCCTATCGGCACCTAGAACCGTGTTATTTTTTAATCCTTTTAGTACTGTCGCTAATTCTTCCTCACAAAACAAATCTTCCTTCATATCGACGGTATCATAAACTTTTTCATTTTCCTCTATATCTTTTCCTGCTACTCTACCGAGGTTTAGCACTTTCTCAAAATGTTCTGCCCATCTCTCTTTAGCTCTTTCCTTATCACTAATTGTGGCCCCGCTCCTATCTTTAACTGGGACAAGACCAGATTGAATACTCCCTCTCAATTTATTAACATGTCAGTACTGTGAAACCACCTAACGTGGAACGCAGCCTAATCTAGGGACATTTTTCCAGGAAAGTTACTAAGGCCAAGATATCTGGAGAATTTTTAAGGATACTGCCAAACCAAAATTACTGTCAGTAAGTCTATTCGTTTTTACATAGAATTAGGCCAAATTTTGTTAAATTTAGTGATTTTTTGTGTTTAAAAAAAAAGAAGCAAGAGTGGGTTATTTTGATTTATTTTTTAGGTCTGGAAGTGTTATCTTGTGCTACAACTGGAAGAGTGAAGCGGGGCTGAGAGCTAGCTAGACGTAGCCTATAGCTATATTATCAGGGATGACAGTCACCAATTTTCAAAGGAAAAGATTTAGTTTCTAAATTTTTTTTTTTTTTTTTTTTTTACTAAAATCTGTCTTTTTCGGGTTGTGAAGGGCTTAATCAAGGGACATTAGCATAAGAAGGAAGCAGGTGGACAAGGATGCCCTGGAACATGCTCTAGCCGCTGTTGATAACGGAATTTCTTATAGAGAAGCTGGTGATATATTTGGCATCCCAAAAAGTGTCCTCTATAGACATCATAGTGGAAGAAGAAAGGGTCATAAAATATTAAAGAGGAGAATAACTCCCGGGATTGACGAGTTTCAAGAGGAAGAACTTGTGAAAAGCTTGGTGATTTGTGGACAGATGGGCTATCCCATGAAAGCTTTTGACTTGAGGTGTTTTGTGAAGTGTCACCTAGATTGCCAAGGGAGATCATCTGGCAGATTCAAGCACAAAATTCCCGGCATGCGGTGGGCGAAAAAATTTCTAGAAAGAAACAGTGGCGAACTGTCAGAGAGAATGGCCTCAAACATAAAAAGAACTAGAGCAAAAGTGAATCATACTTTGGTTAGGGATTTTTTGGAGGAATATGTAAAAAGACACTGAAGGACTTCCTCCTCAAAATATCATAAACTATGATGAGACAAATCTGACTGATGAGCCGGGGAAGAAAAAAGTAATTGCGAAACGCGGCACGAAGTATCCAGAAAAGATTGTGAACTCCTCAAAAGCGAGAGTTTTGCTAATGATGACGGGTATAGCAAGTGGTATAGTGCTGCCTCCCTATGTGTGCTACAAGGCAATTCATTTGTATGATGCCTGAACCATCGGCGTCCCGACCGGTGCAATGTACAACTGAACAAAGTCTGGTTGGTTTGATGGCGTCACTTTTGAAGATTATTTCAAAAAGATTGTTTTGCCCTATTGTCGTCGGCTATCTAGGAAAAAAGTACTGATTGGTGACAATCTCTCATCCCCCCTGCCCCCAGAAGTAGTCAGATTATGTGAGGAAAACAACATTCTTTTCAAGTTCCTTGTACCAAATGCAACTCATCTTCTACAACCACTTGATGTTGCATTTTTTGGTCCTTTCAAACGGAAGTGGGGAGAAATTCTAGACAAGTGGAAGATGGGACGTGGAACTTGTGAAAAGCTTGCTGACTTGTGGACAGAAGGGCTATCCAATGACAGCTATTGACTTGAGGTGTTTTGTGAAGTATAACCTAGATCGCCAAGGGAGATCATCTGGCAGATTCACGCACAACATTCCTGGCATACGGTGGGCGAAAAAATTTCTAGAAAAAAACAGTGGCGAACTGTCAGAGAGAATGGTCTCAAACATAAAAAGAACTAGAGCAAAAGTGAATGATACTTTGGCTAGGGATTTTTTGGAGGAATATGCAAAAGACACAGAAGGGATTCCTCCTCAAAATTATCAAAACCATGATGAGACAAATCTGACTGATAAGCCGGGGAAGAAAAAAGTAACTGTGAAACGCGGCACGAAGTATCCAGAAAAGATTAAGAACTCCTCAAAAAAGAGTGTGTCGATAATGATGACAGGTATAGCAAGTGATATAGGGCTGCCTCCCAAGGTGTGCTGCAGGGCTATCCATTTGTATGATGCCAGGACCATCGGCGGCCCGACCGATGCAAGGTACAACAGAACAAAGTCTGGTTGGTTTGACAGTGTCACTTTTGAAGATTACTTCCAAAAGATTATTTTGCCCTACTGTCATTGGCTATCTGGGAAAAAGGTACTTATTGGTGACAATCTCTCATCCCACCTGTTCCCAGAAGTAGTCAGATTATGTGAGGAAAACAACATTCTTTTCAAGTTCCTTGCACCAAACATAACTCATATTCTACAGCCACTTGATGTTGCATTTTTGCTCCTTTCAAACGGAAGTGGAGAGGAATTCTAGACAAGTGGAAGATGGGACCAGCAAGAAATTTAAGTGCTGTTGAAAAAAATCAGTTTCCGAAGCTTCTGAACACTCTTCTCAGGTCAATTGAAGCAAATGCTCCAGCAAACCACAGAGCTGGTTTTGAAAAGTGCGGGATCTATCCGTTTAAGCCAGAAATATTGCTTGCTCGTCTGCAGCCCAATGACCCGACAGACACAAACTGTAGTGAACTTTAAGACAGTCTTGTTTCTTATCTCAGAGAAATCAGGTTTGATCCTGAGGAGCCCTTAAAGGAGCAGATGGAAACAATAACACAGCAGGCCATGACAGAAAAAAAAGGCTAACGGTGCCTGCCGGCCAGAGTGTCAGAGGAAGGGATACTGACACAATCAGGGAACAGTACCCTGAAGATTCAGATTCTGAGTGCTCAATGCCAGTAGACAAACCAATCGATCTTTCACCTAACACACAGTCACGTTCTGCCAAAGATAAGAAAATGGCTAATCCTAGAAAAAAGAAAACTGGTGTCTGTGGTCAGAAAATCAGCCAAACAAGCTTGGCACAAATCAGAAACAAAGTTATAAAGGCAAGCACTTCAAGCAAAGAAAGTGATGAAGACCTAGTGGCCTATTTTAGAAAAGACAGCAGCACCAGTGCTGAACCTGAGGATTACAACTTGCAAGGCTCAAGTTCTTCTGACTCGGGCACAGAACCAGAAGTTGACACAGAAGAACCAATAAGAAACTCCAAATTGACTGTTGGATCCTGGGTTATTGTGAGCTTTCGGGACCCCAGTGACACTCGGAAGAATGAAAGCCAGAAGCTTTACATTGGGAGAGTAAGTGGAGTGGAGCGTGGGAAAGTCACGGCCGAATTTGTAAGGAAGACCACCTCGCTTTTCTTTACATTCCCGGCAAAGGAGAACAAGACCACGTTCAGAAAGTCTGACATTATAAAATTTCTCCAGCCTCCAGAATTGGATCGTAGAGGAGCTCTGAAGTTCCAGGATATTGGAAGTTTGTCAATTAACTAGCTCAGTGCCATAGATAATTTATGTGATTGACAGCGTATAAGATAATTTATGTGATTCACATAAAGTGAATCACATAATTCAGTTGTTTTAAAAGAAACTTGTGGTCTAAAAGTGTAGTCTATAAGCAATAGTGCCATATTGCTCCTGTAAATGAAAATAAACCTTTTTTTAAAACATATTTAGTGTCCCTTGGTAATTTAAACAACACAAACAAGGTCTAACAATGTGATTCAAGTTATTGCTCTGGGTTGGAAAATGGGCCCAATCAAGAGACACCTCTTAAAAAAAAATAGATATGATAAAAAATCACGGATTCTGCACTAGTTTTCCTCTCATTGAGATGTATCCAATGGCATAAGTTTCATTGGACTAGGATGAACAATTGACGAGAAATTAACAAAAAACACAAAAAAAGCGTCCCTTGTATGGTGGTTTTACGGTACAATATTTTACTACTATGCCTTCTAGCTGCATCATTCAGATCCTTGGCAATTTTATCCATGGTCTCCACTTCACACCTATTTAGCTCATATTTTAATGCTTTCTCCACTTTCTTTACATTCCTTTCGTTTCCGTACGATATATCACTATACAAGCCCCTTCTCCTCTCTATTAAACATAAAGCTTTTTTAATAATATTCCTAGCTGCAGTCCTACCTTTCTTCCCTAAGACGCCATCAGCAACTTCACAAATTGTTTTCCTAAAATTATTGTAACCATCGTTCACATTATCAAATTTTAAACTCTGAAGTTTAGTATTCAACTGTTCCTAGAAAAATTCTCTCGGAAATTTTTATGCTGGATTTTACCAACATCATAACATCTCGGGAGGTAATTACGTTTGTAAACTTTCAGCTCTAATTTTAATCCTAGATGCTACTAGATGGTGATCTTTACTTTTAACATCAATAACAGAACTCCTATATACCCTAGTATCTTGTATTAATCCTGCCAGTCTTCGGTTTACTATAAAATAATCAATAATGTTTGCTGTCTTACCATCACGTGAATACCATCTTAACTTATGGGTCAGTTTATGACCAAATACTGTATTGGTTATAACTAGATTGTTATGCCTACAAAATTGCAGTAGTCTGTGGCCATCACTGTTTTCTTTTCCTACACCAAATTTATCTAGGCTAGGATACTATATATTCCTATTTCTACCGACCTGTGCGTTAAAATCCTCTAGTAAAAACACTATATTTCTACCGGCGACCTTGTCTATTTGCTCCTGTAACTGTAAGTAAAATTCACGTGTCGGTTCTACAGGGCAATATGCTACTATAACCGAAATCCTGAAATTTTTAGTCATAAAATGAGCAATTAGAATTCTACTATTAATACCTTCCCAGCTGAACAAGAATTAATTTCATGCTTCCTAAGCCTGGGATATGAGTTTCCGAAACTGCTAATAAGTCCAGTTCGAAGTGTCTGATTCTGCCAGTCAAAATGTCGATACGACAATCATTTTTTAACCTTGTAACATTCCAAGTTCCTTTTTCATGTTCTTTAAAATTGCCGAGGATCTGGAAGATGCACCTAGACGGCAAAATAGTACTGGCATGTTAATAAATTGAGAGGGAGTAGTCAATCCGGACTTGGCCCAGTTAAAGATAGGAATAGGGCCACAATTAGCGATAAGGAAAGAACTAAAAAGAGATAGGCCGAACATTTTGAGAATTTGCTAAACCGAGATAGAGTTGCAGGAAAAGATATAGAGAAAAATGAAAAAGTTTGTGATATCTTGGATATGATACCTTGGATTTGTTTTGTGAGGAAGAATTAGCGACAGTACTAAAAGGATTAAAAAATGATAAGGCTTCAGGTGCTTAGCAGTTGGTTTTGTATTAAATCAAGAGTTAAGCAGGGTTGTGTTCTATCCCCCTTTATATGGATCATTTTGATTGACTTTGTCTTAAGGAGCACAGGATAGGCAATGGGAGAACACGGAATCAAATGGAGAGGAAAAACTTTCCTGGACTTAGATTATGCTGATGGTTTAAGCATCCTAGATGAAAGTGTGAGCAAAATGAATGCAGTTTTAGAGGTTATGCGAGGTCATGGTGCTAGAATAGGTTTGAAAATTCATGTTAAGAAGACTAAGTCACTAAGGCTAGGAATAAGTGAAGATGAAAAGGTGACGTTGGGTAATGAAAAGATTGATCAGGTGGGCAGCTTCACTTACCTTGGTAGTATTATTAGTAAAGATTTTGGGAGCAGTCAAGATGTTAAAAGTAGAATAGCCAAGGCTCATGGTGTTTTTTCACAGTTAAAACAAGTTTGGAAGAATAGGAAGATAAGTCTGCAAACCAAGAATAGAATTTTAGAAGCTACAGTGATGACAGTGGTCAAATATAGCTCTGAAGCATGGGTGCTCAGAAAAGCGGAAGAAGATTTGCTAGATGTTTTCCAGAGAAATTGCTTAAAGATTGTTCTGGGTACCTGGCTGACTGACCGTTTTTTCATTAATAGGCTATACGAAAAATATGGTTCAATACCGCTCTCTGGGGCTATAATGAATGAAAGGTTGAGGTGACTAGGCCACGTTGTGCCGATGAAGGATGACAGATTGCCGAAGATTGTTCTTTTCGGCCAACCGTCTAGGGCTAAATGGAAAGCAGTTCGTCCTCGTCTGGGGTGGGAGGACATCATACAGAAAGATTTAAAGGAAATGGGAAATTTGTGGGCGGGTTTAAAAAGGGAGGCTTTGAATAGATTGGGATGGAGGAGGAGCTTGCTTTGCTGTGTTTGCCTCAGGTGGCTTGGTGCTGCGGTGAGTTGTTAGTAGTAATAGTAGTAAATCATTGAAAATGTTTTGGCCTCAGGAAAAGTAATGATCCCGGGTACCAGTGCAGGACGGAGATCAACATATCTTCTCAAGTCTACACCGAAGCGCTTAAGCCGGCTTAGAACCAGACTCCAAGAAGTTCCTGGGACCTCTAGTATGAATGGAGGTTTTGTGCAATCCTGGGCCAATCTTGGTCACAAAATGATTTTCAGCACTTGGCTATGCTCTTCTATCAACAAGAGTCGAAATCCTGCACACACAGTCACAAGCCTATTACCTCCGACTCATTATGGCGATGCTCTCCAGCACAAGTCCCCAGTCTTGCAGGTACCCCGAAAGGGTCGAGGCAGCCCTTTGCAGAGGCCGTGGTTCATAGATCTGGATCTTACGCCCTGCCGCAATTGTCCTCCTATAGAGGATCCTCCCACGATGGTGTTCTGCGTCACAATGCAATTTAACCTATTAATGCGAAAAGGTTTGTAACTCAAGGGATGTGTGGACACGCCGAGGGGTCCTGTTGAGTGTACATTTGAGGGGCCTTCTTCCTCCTCCACCTGTATTTATGCCCCCCGGCGAGGGTGCCCCAGTATCTATTAAGGACCCCAGGGACAAGGTCCCCCCTTGGTCCGTGCCGCCTATGGAGGTACCTTACATATCTGTAGGGCGTTTCCCTATCGCCACCTGGCGACACGATGAGTGGCCTGAGGGAGGCCCTTAAAGAGTAGAAGACTCATAAAGTATTTTTTTTGAATAGAGGAAATTGATAACGATATTTTTTGCTTTTTTGTCTTTATGTTTTGGTAACAATTCTCAGAAATGTAATGATTGGGACATTAAGACTTGAAAGTTACAGGAATTTTCATAGGTCTAAGAGAATGTTGACTTTTAAGGATGTTGGTGGTTCAAAAAAAAAAAAAAAAAAAAAACAAAAAAAACTGATAATACATTGATCAATAAATATTACCAGTCCTGGATTTTCGGTTCAAACTATAAACGTAGAAGCCAGCCAAACTAGTTTGTTGCATTATCCTGTTTTGAGTATTGTGTTTTAAATTTTCTAGCAATTTTTTCCAAAATTCACTCGACTTGTTAGAAAATCTCTCAAACAATGCTAGTAAACAGTTTTTGTTTGGATGGCGGATTTTTAATATACGGTTGTTTTTAAGAAGTCATCAAACCATTACGGGGATAAGCCATATGAGGGCAAAATACTGGCGGAAAGTCTTTCTCTAACTGAGTTTAATATAACGAAAATTTTTAGATTACATTAAATATTACAGAATAGGAAGATAAGTCTGCGAACCAAGATTAGAACATTAGAAGCTACAGTGATGACAGTGGTCAAATATGGCTCTGAAACATGGGCGCTCCGAAAATCGGATGAAGATTTGCTAGATATTTTCCAGAGAAATTGCCTACGGATTGTTCTGGGTACCCGGCTGACTGACCCTATTTCAAACAGTAGGCTGTACGAAAAATGCGGTTCAATCCCGCTTTCTAGGCCTATAAGCCTATAATGAAAGAAAGGTTGAGATGGCTAGGGCACGTTGTGCGGATGAAGGATGAAAAAAAAGAAAAAAACTGTGTATGTGAAGAACGTCCAAATGACCACTCTCAAGTCTCTTCATTCAAGCAAGTAGTTTCAAATTGAATTACTTTAAAAATAAAATAAAAATAAAGAAATTAAACGAAAATAAAGATATCAATTTTTAACACTTTGAGTGTTTTTTCAGGCTTTTCATTGAAGGCATTTTTGGTCTATAAGTAATTAAATTATGAGTAATACACTATGTTAATATAAATACATACATATTTCAATTTTTACTATAAGTAATATATCATACATGTAATTAACTAGAAGCAATTAAAGTCCTATTTTAACACACATTTCAACTTTAGCTAATGTCTTAGAAATTGAAGATTTTGAAGAATTGAAGATTTTTCAAAAATTGCCGCTGGTCACTAGCTGGTAATTAGCATGTTCTGTGGCATCATTATGACTATGCAGTATAATATATGCAATTTCGTATATTAAAATTATTGCGTGAGTTATTAGGAAGTAAAAGCCCATATAAAATTTAGAATTATCTTTCGTTTGTTCATTAATCTTTTACTATTATATTTTATATTTTTGAACCAATAACAGTTTGAAAATATACGAATTGTTTCTGCTTTGTCATTATTATATTATATGCCCAAGGAGAGAATCAGCTGAAAAACTGAACAACTTGTATATTTTTGATTTACCTAAAGTTTAAAAAATATATACATAAACGAGACGCATAATAGTACTTTTTTCTGATTTTGTTATAACTAATCGTTAATCTAGCACATACGAAGGATAAGGTGGCTGGATAAGGCTGGTGGCTCCCCAAATCGTGTCAGATACCTTTTTATGTTGTGAAAAAGGGTACATATATGATTTGGATCATTTCGGAATTATTCATATTTGGAAAAGGTTGGCAAAACCTAATCCGGTTGGATGACAAGACCTGATTCCAAATTGACGCTTGGATTTCTTTTTGTTAAGACATGAAATGAGTCGTATTTTAATTACTTTTTTTTATACTTTTAATAAGGGGGAAACAATATCTATTGGACAAAAATTACCTGGATCTCTCTTATTGCCTGTTTCATAAATTAGAAACTTTCCAAAACTTCTGGGACAATTCTTAGTTTTATGGATGTAAATAAAAAAATATAATATGAAGCAATGGGAAATAAAATTACGCTTACAAGATCATTTAAATATTGTTCTTTGTGTCTATTTTTGTTGTTGTTTTTTTTTTCAAAATATTTGTTTCATAATTTACTTTTATATATCATACTTCTTCTGGACTAAAGTTGTAACTTGAAATAAGTAATTGGGTCACTCGTTGGCCCGCAGGTCAGAAGTTGTAGATCCCTAATTTACACCAATTATTTCTTAATCTTTCATTCCGTAGGATTGTGTTACATTTTATTCTGCAGTAAATCAAGAGATTTTGCACATTCTGCCAGAGATATAAATTACTCTTCTGTCCGAAATTGTACCTCCAGGTCCTCCGGCTTCGCATCTGCTTTGCTGGCTTCTGTTCCTCCAACTCTGTCTCTTGTACATGCAAACCTCCCACGCCACCAGGTCAATCTCTTTCTATAAATCGCAAAAACTCAAGCTTTCAGAGGGAGAGAGCATAGTTCCGACGGCCCCTTTACGCCTGAGCCTGGAGATGAACACATGCCTCTACATTGAGGAGCTGTAAGTACTTACTTGACTAGCTGTGTATAAAAAAAAAACTACAAAACAGTGGCGTCTTTTTTTTTGGGGGGGGGGGGAGAAGCAGGAGGTCAATGCAGGGGGGCCCTCTGATTTTTTGAGGGGCCAACTTTTCAACTCTGAAGCTCTTTGTTTTTTATTCCTTTTCCAAATTTTTTGTTTCTTTCGATTTGTTCCTGAAAAACCAAAAACCAGGTCTTTAGAAAACAGCAAATTGAAGACACTCAAAGATTTGCAGCGAAGTCACCCATTTGAAGAATATCTCTTTCTGGATGGTTTCGTCGGGGCGAGTGTAATGAGCGGATGTTTTTCAGGAGTATATGCCCGTCTTCGGGAGAAAGCCCCGAAGTAGTGTACACTCACCGTCATTTCCATAGACTTAACCTTGTTATTGGCGATTGTATGAAGAAAATACAAAGAATTTCGTCAGTATTTTCAGTTTTGTAAAAAGTTTATGGTTTTGTCTCCAACAGCAACACTTCATATCATATGTTTGTGGAGGCCCAGAAAACTGCCAACTTGTCCGCTAACGCTTGAAAGGACAGTTGTGACAGGTTGGTCTTACTGGTATAGACCAGTGGCTAAAATTATGGTGAGATATGACTGCATACTCGCAGTTCTGTCATTTGTTTGAGAATCTTCTGACAGGGAGGAAGCGGCAGAAGCTACAGATCTTAAGAATCAACTAGATTCGTTTCTTTTCATATTCAGTTTGCATGTCATTCACGAAGTTCTTGCTGTGATCAACCCTGTTTCTGAACAACTGCAGGCCCCAAATCTCATCACTTCAGACGCCTGCACTTTAATCACCACAACAAAAAACCAACTGAAGACAAGACGGGATGTCGAGTATTTTCGAGTGATATACGGCAAGTCTAAGGAGATGGCTATTAAAGTTGGAGCTGATCTGTCGGACACAAGTGCTCTTGCTTCAACCATACAAGCAAAATCAAAACGAGTTCAGATGATATCCGGAAGACTCATGGATTATTTGACGACATCAACACTTGGAAAGCACAGCAATGAATCTGAGGGTACAAGAACAGAAGAGAAAATACGAAGAGAGTTCTACGAAGTTTTGGACAGAGTGGTAAATGAGTTTGAAGAGAATTTTTCTGTCCAGCTGCCTGTACTAGAAGCCACACAATGCTTTAACCCCAAATCTGACGACTTCATGAACACATATTTACTTCTCGAGATCGCGACACGAGGCTTGCATCAATGTTATAGAGCTGAATAGTCAAGCTTTGATAGCTCGTGTATATGTGTCGCAGTATCCATAGAAACCGGCAAACGCTTTAGATCTTTTCGAAAGCCTAGGAGGATTGAAAGAAACTTATTCTGAGGTCTTTTAGGTCGTGAGGCTAGTCCTCACACTCCCACTCACAGCCTGCTCAAATGAACATTTTTTCTCTATGTTGACATTTGTGAAGGATTATCTTTGGAGAACAATGGACAACGAGCGACTTTTGCATTTGCTCCTTATGTTCTCTGAAAAGGCTGCAGTGAAGGAGCTCGATTTTGAAAAGCTTGTGGACGACTTCGAAAAAATGAAGCCAAAGAGATATTCATTGCTTAAGTAACTGCACGTAACTTTCAGTTTTTAATTTGTGTGGTAAATGTTCCATCTTGTAACGATTTTTGTCCCTATCCAGGTTGCAAAAGGCAAAATCTAAATAAATTACGTTGCTTTAATGTGCATTCGAAGACTAATTTGAAGAGTAGTCTACCAAACAAAGTAATTACATTTTGAGTCAGGACGGAGCCTAAAATAGATCTTCCCCCCCCCCTGAGGTTTTCTGAAATGGCGCCACTGCTGCAAAATGAATCCCACTTCCTAGTCTAGGGTTATGATGAAAGGAAATTAAGATGGTTAGCCCAAGTTTTAAAGAATGAATGATGATTGATTTCCAAAAATTTTCCTGTTTTACCATCCATCTAGGGTCAAAGGAAAAGTAGGTTGCCCTTAAGGATACTGAAGATTTGAAGGACTTTGGAACTTCATGGAAAGTAGTACAGAAGTGTAGGTTCAAACCGAGGTCGAGGAGCATCATACGCAGCTATCTTCCCCCTCGACAGGATGGTAATGCAATGAGTTTTTAGTAGCAGTATTTTTGTAAATTCTAAACGAAAGTAATCCTTTCATAAAAAAAAAAATGATCAAGGAATTTTGAAATTCTTTGTTCTGAAAACTTTAGCTTTATTTATTATAAAACGTTTCACAGGAAACTGTTTCCTTGATAATAAAGATAGCATCCTCTAAAAGTCCAATTAGACAATCATCTATTTTTCTTGAGGATTTAATCTTTTTATTAGACAGTCAACTTCACCCGTGTGAAAACGCCGAGGCTTGGAACAAAAGTTGTTGGAAAGAATGGTTTCAGATAAGCTATTAAGATAACAACCGCTTGTTAGTTGCATTGTTTAGTGACGACTCTATTATGTCCTTCATTCAAA